>NC_034009.1:38646646-38805520 GCF_000346465.2 Prunus persica | reverse complement strand
AAGTGTTAAAAGGAACAAACCTTGCCAGAAAAGTACAAAAATTCCAAAAAAGAAGGAACTAGAAAAGGAGGAGGTGGAGGTGGTGGAGGAGGAGGAGGTGGAGGTGATGGCGATGGAGGTGGTGGTGATGGTGATGGAGGTGGTGGTGATGGAGATGGTGGTGGTGGAGGTGGTGGTGATGGGGAGGGAGGAACAGAAGGACGGCATCCAAAAGAACTACAACGAACACCCTTAGACAAGGCCAATTTACAATGCAACATGGTTCTCTGCTTTGGCCTACGCCGCAAGCAATTCTTGCTGTCATCAAACTTCTCCAATTTCAAACACATTGGTGGCTCACTAGTGAAGAAGTTGTGCTCAAAGCTAAAGTTCCTCAGGTTCTGAAGCTCACAAACGCTCTCAGGTATGTTCCCTCTTAGCATGTTATGAGCCACATTGAGCTTCTCCAAGCTCACCATTTCACCCACTGCCTCTGGCAACTCACCGACAATCCGATTATAGCTCACATCAAACACAGTTACATCCTTCAGCATCCCTATTTCCTTTGGCAAGCACGAGTGGAAGCCGTTGTTTGTGAGCACCACTTCGTTCAAATTCTTGGACATGTTACCAAGGCTGGCTGGCACACACCCATGGAAGTTGTTGTTTGCAAGAACAATAACTGAGACTGGCGAGTTCCCCAAATTATCTGGCAATTCGAAGGAGAACATGTTGTGGTTGATGAAGATTGCATCTAGATCTTTATCAAACAGTTCCTTGGGGACCTTACCTTCAAACTCATTGAATCGCAGGTCCAGGAATTTTAGCTTTGGCAGTCGAAGAACAACAAGAGGGAACTTCCCAGCAAAGCGGTTGTTGCTCAGATCAAGCTCAAAAAGCAGCTTCAGTTTGCTGAAACTCTTCGGGACACTGCCGCAAAACCGATTGGAGTTGATGTGGAACAATGCAATATCTGAGAGCAGACCCAGCTCTTCAGGGAGGTACCCTGCAATGCCGCCGTGGTTCAGATCAATGCCGGCCACAGTTTCGACTGACGGGTCATCTAGGGCTCGGGAGCAGAAGACTCCAGTGTAGCTGCAGACATTGGATCCAACCCAGTTGGATGTTTGGCCCAGAGGGTCTGAGAGCATGGCTTGTTTCCATGCCTGGAGGGCAACGTAGGCACTCCTGAGTCTTGGGTTGTGAAAAACAAGGGAGGATGGGACTGCCACAAGCTCCCCTCTTGACCCATCTTGGTCAGTGTAGAACAAGAGCTGCCTCTGATTAATATGAGAAAGTTTTAACTCTCTCAGGCCTGCATTAGGGTTTTGGGCAGTGGAGCCAAGGGAAAGGATCAGTATCAAGAAAGTAGAGGGTAGAAAAATGTGTTGAATTTCTCTCTTCATCACATACAAGAGATCACATCTATGGGGTTTCAATTTCTTGGTTTTGGTTTGCTCAGCATTTTAAGAGAGAAAAGGAGAAGATTTTGGGGAGGGAAAATGATCAAAATCCACAGTAAAAGCTCAGAGCCACTGAGTTTTTGTAAAACTTTGTGTATAACAATTGTGTTCACTGTGCAAGACAAGTATGTCAGAGGAGTGGCAGGTAGGGACGTTGAGATTTTGCTGGAACCGATGAATGCATGATTCTTATTACATCTGTATAAAATGGAACCAGTCAAAGGGAAACACCGTTTTTTTCTGGGACGGTTCCGATTCTAACTCTCTCATCTTGGACTTGATCAAGTTTTTCACACCAATTTAGGGGCCTGAGGGTGTTAGTTGCAGATATAAGAGAATTTTAAGAGGGATAGTAAAGGACCCTTAGTGAGACATAATTAAGAATTTGATTACGCGTATTAGACCTATATGCGGTTGATAATTGTTCACACGCACGTCTGACTTAAAGTTAGTGTTAGCTGTAGATATAATAGAATTTTAAGAGGGATAGTAGAAGACACCTTAGTGAGACATAATTAAGAATTTGACTACGCATATTAGACCTACATACGGCTGATAATTGTCCACACGCATGTAATCAACTGAGTTAGTTAGTGTTAGTTGCAGATATAAGAGAATTTTAAGAGGGATAGTAAAAGACCCTTAGTGAGACATAATTAAGAATTTGACTACGCATATTAGACCTACATACGGCTAATAATCAACTGAGTTAAAGTTAGTTATCCATACTCGCAAGAGTTATTTATATCAACACCCCCTGAGGTTTTTTGTGTTTGTACAAAACCCCCTCGTGTCTCAAAAATTACATGAACACCCCTGAGGTTTTAGTTTGTTTTTATAAAACCCATTTTCGTTGATTGTTTGTTCAAAAATTGATGATTTCATTAAAAATAACATATACAAATGACAAAATTAACCTTAATGAAGTATACGCAATCTAATCTCAAAGGCCTACTTCGACATTTAGAGAATTTTTTGTATAAAATCATCAATCTTTGGATGGAAAATGAATGAAAATGAGTTTTGTGAAAACAATTTAAAACCTCATGGAGTGTTCATGTAATTTCTAAAACTTAAGGAGTTTTGTGAAAAAGTTGAAAACCTTAGGGAGTGTTAGTATAAGTAACTCTACTCGCAAACAATTTTTTTAGTGTAACTATCATTTCCTAACGTTTTCTTTTCTAACTTCAATTTTCACATATCTCAAATTGAATTGGATTGAAACATATCTTTACTACCTATCACAAAGTTAATGGGACTTGTCTTTCATTTTGAATTTAGTTATATTGAAAATTTAGAAGAATATTGGGTTTCAAATTGAGTTACAAATCATACTACCAGGATCATTTCATATTATAATATAAACACAATACCATGACAGACCCATAAAATACACATCTTCTTGAAAAAACAAATAGACGCAATGTGTAATGAGTTTAAAGTATTTCACATTCATAAGGCATTGAGATCGATTGAGAAAGTTAGAAGTCTTGAATTCAAATCTTACTGTTAAAAATAAAAAAATAAAAAAACTATATTAGGTCATGTAATCGTATATTTGATTTCACAACGATGAGCTAGACGGAACACAAAATATATAATTGAAATTCATCAAAGGGATTCACGTTTGGATCCAGTTGAGCAAGTCAAGGTGAGCTTAGAATGATTTCCAAGAAACTTGGCATTCCTATGAGAAATAAATATTATAACATTACAGTCCTGATCTCTTGGACCACAAGAGTCCAAAGAAAATATTAATCTAATGGTTCAAAAAAGTTTCTTAAAATCATAAAATGTTCTAAATCATAATGGTCTCCCAATTCGCATGATCACTTATCTCACCAACATGTCACGATGTCTAATGGAGTTATACAAATCAATGCTATATAATATTCCTTTTATTGGATAAACATCAATTTGGAGATTTTCTTAAATTAATTACTATTTTTTTAAATATCATCAAATCCATCCACGTCAGCCTTAACACTTGGCATGCAATCAGAACTTTTGACCAATTTAAGTAACACGTGTCGTCGTTGCGCTATAGCTCAATCTAAATTCCAGACCAGACGTGTACGCTTCGATCATGACCGTTGAATGGTCAAGTTCTCCTAACGAGAAGAAAGAAACATAATACTATTCAACGTCACCGACATTTAAAGCGAAGGTTTCTAATACATGTGTATGCACGTTAATTAACATACTCTCTCTCTTTGGACCCGTCCGATTTAATACCAAGATATCCACACCGCCAGATTTACGCTACGCACAGTTATACAATGGGCGCGAGTGCTCCGGATAAAATCTGATTATCTTAATTTAGAAAAAACGGAGATATTTTCAGGCAATTTACTGCACAAGCTGTCAATTGAGAAGCAACAGAAAGAAACCGGTGGACCTGACGCTTTCGTTTTCGAAGGCTCTGGAAACGATCATATCTTCAGGGAGGCTATAAATTCGGCTTCGTTTCGAATTCTCTCTCTCATCTTCGTCTCTGCACTCTGTACATCGGTATCTCTCTCCCTCTCTCTCTCACGTACACACACGCACATAGTTTCTAAAGGCGAGCCGGAGCTCCGGATTGTCAAGAGGATCCCGCCGTTTGTTATCGGATTCGGATCGGCGACTGCACCGCTTGTCGTTCCCGATTGAAAGTTCGTTATTCTTTAAGAAATCCATATAATTAGTAGTCTGTTTTGATTGGAATGGCTTTAATTTTGCGTTAATTGTTCACATCGTAGGTAATTTGGTGCTGCAGTTTTTTAATTCTGTGTGTTTGTGTTTGTGTGCTTAAGCGTTAGGTGTGTGTGATATGTTATGGTGTTAATGCTGAGCTTTTGATTTCGCAGTAACGTATTTTCAATGAATTGTGTTTATGCTTCATTTTTCTGTTGCTGTATTGTTCATCATGCATTGCGTGGATTGCTGTGGATTTGATTTGGTGAATGGTTTTATGTTCTATTTTGTGCTGTTTGAATTTGTGTTGTTGGTTTTGTGATGATTGTTGACTGGTTGAGTGTGACGAATTTGGTTGTTGCTGCTGATGATGATGATGACGATAATCGATATGTTTGGTTTAGCTAATTTTTGAAAGAAATGTGATGGCTGCCTTGGTTACTTCTTCTGGTAGATAATCTTTTCCGTGCATGAAATTTATGTCCAGGATGAAATGCTATGTGAGACCATTGGTTTTCCTTGGGAAAGAAGCCACGTCTAACTCTTTGTTTGTAATTTATACATTTCGTTTATTTGTGGATTCATCATTAGTATTACAGAGGGAGAGGAGGAAAATAGAAAATGGGTAGCTGTGGAACATGATGCATTTGTTTTGTATCATAGGTGATTCTACTCAACAAGGTCTTTTTTGTTTCTTTTTACTGACGGTGCACTTTTTTTGGTTGAGAAACTAGAAACAAAATTAGGGCGGTGAAATCTCTCTATTACTTGCCACTTGATTTCAGCCAACTGTTGAATAATAACATACCCAAATGGATACGTGATGTGACTGGGTTATAGTAGGTCTTTTTTTTATTTGGACGAGGATTTATAGTAATTGGATAGCAAATAGAGTTCATGCTTGTGGGGTGAAATGAATGGCAATTTGGTCCTTTTGTTGTGGTTGTTCTATATAAGCTTCTGAAATAGGCGTGTGAAGTTGTGAGTATTGTCAGCCATCATCCCCTCTTTATGGCCCATGCATCTCGTTTGGTGTACCTCAGCCTCTTGTTTCTGAAGCAGCCCTTGTTCATCCAGAAACACCAAGGTCAATGTTGTGGGGCCTTCCTCTGGACCTTTGTTTCAGGTACTGAGCTATAGTAGCTCGTTATAGATAACCGTTAGGGCCTTTAAAGTATAGGGCTTCAGTGTTTTGGGGTGTTAACTACCTGTGCAAGTGGAATATTTCAGGATTCCAGTTCTGGATTTCATAATGCAAATGATAAAAGAAAGTATTACCTGATATATTTTCTGATATTAATTATCGGCCTTTTCAGTTTCTGTTACTGAGGACGGGAAAACATTACAGCTTGTGTTGAGTCTACGGCTTGGTTGCAGCTTGAGGCTTGTGGATATTTGTTAAAATTTAAGGAGACTGCTTTAACAAATTACATAAGATAATTTTCTTTGTTCTTAATTGGGTTGCATTGAAAGATAGGGCAGCATACGGGGGGGGCTTATTCCTTTGGGTTTTTCTTTTATGTTAATATTGAGTTTCGGCAGTATTCTGCAGGGCTGTTGTATCTGTACCAGAGGTGAAATTTCCAACTCCAGAGTGTATATGCTGGTTTATCAGGGTTCTGATTGAGGGGTTTGAACGTCTTACCAGTAAATATGGTTCTTCACATATCCATCCGAAGATGTCAGCGTATATTTCTAGTTAGATCTTGTGGTCTCCTCTTTCTTGGCGCCTATATCCGTGTACTACCCCATTGTGAATATTCCATACTGAAACTCTTTGTTGCGGAAACATCATTTTCTGAGTTGTCTTATCTGCCCCCTTGTGCTAATCTGAGCATTTGTCTGCTCTTGATTATGAGTTTCAAAGCTCATACTCCAAGTACATTGTTCATTTCATCCCTAAACCTGTTATTCAAACCCGTCAAGTTGTAAGTAGTTTAGTAGAGAAGAATGACAAGAATGGTGCTCCACTTATCTGGTTAGGGACTTAGCCTTGCATGGGTGCCGTGGTCCTTGAAGGAGAGTTAATTTTCTCTAAAGGAAATCAAGAGATGAAAGTTGTGATTGTTTTGTAGTTCATAACTCAACTATATAGATGATGAGAGAACTCCACCAGTTTCAAGCAGTAACACTCAAAGTCTGACGGTATAGAGTTTTTAAGATTTTGCCTATTGGGTAAGTTCAGTACTCGAAGCAGACATGGTGGATAATTTCCATTTAAGGTAGGCCTGTCTTCTATGGACAACCAACACAACACATTTCTCCATCTCTCGCACTCTTTCCCCTATTTTGTTACAAACATTTTAAAACGCATTTGATTGTGTGATATATTGCTTTTACCATAGGTTGGGGTGTCAATTCGTCGTGCCCAGTATAGTTGGATTTGGTTCTGGGACTTCTTCAAGGAATCAAGTGATGCAATGTTATCGCTTACTTTCAACAGATGGAAGCTCTGGAGTTCCCCAGCGCTGCATTGTAGTTATTGTTTGGGATTCTTATAGATCTACTTGTTTTGATGAATCCTCCTCTTGGAGAAATGCTGATTGGAGCTGTTCAACCTTGCTTGGATTTTGTTGTTGCTGATTTCAAATGTCTGCAGCATTATAGAAGAAAGCAGAGTTTCATGGGGTGTTTGCCTGGCTTGATCGGGTGACTAATATGCCCCTGAGGATTAACCATTGTTGCTAAATATTTTTGTACATGCAGGTGCTTTAGGCCTTCTGCAAGCTTCTAAATATTATCATATCAATTTGGAGATAAGCAACATAGAATGGTTAGACAGAACAAAATGGAGGATGCCCATTTGAATCTATCGTGCATGCTCACTGTAGAATCAAAAGTAGAATCAAGGGATACTGGAAAGGCCACTGAATTGTTGGAGAGAGGACACATGGAGTATGGGTAATGTTCTTATTCATCACTCTGCTTGTTTCATTCCCTCCCCTGTCACGAAGAAACATTATGATATTGGTTTCCTTTTCTTCTTCTGCAGTTGTTCACACTACAGGCGAAGGTGCCGCATTAGAGCTCCTTGCTGCAATGAGATTTTTGATTGTCGCCATTGTCATAATGAAGCAAAGGTGAGTATTCACTTTGTACAATTTGAGAGAATATTCCAGTAGGAATAATTCTTCCTTTCTTATGTTTTTATTGATAATTCTTTTTTGAGTTGTGCCAACTTGTATTGAATTTCATATTGGTGTACAGAACAATATCAATGTCGATCAGAAGCATAGGCATGACATACCACGTCATCAAGTCAAACAGGTAATCCATGTATGAGTTGGTGTATATCTTCTCCTGTCGTTGTTTGAATTTTAATAGTTAATTTATATTGTTCTGCTTCGTAAGCTGACAAAATACCTGCATTTTACTTCAGGTGATATGTTCACTTTGTGGCACTGAGCAAGAGGTGAGTTTTGTTTTATTGACAGATTTATTTACTTATTTATTTATTTGGATTTTGTATTAAGTCATTAAACTTGTGAGATAGGGTTGTGTTTGACGTCAGTATTCTAGTAATTAATTTGTTAATAATTAGGATATAGTGGATATTGTTGATGCATTATGCATTAGCTGAACTTAAGATGTTTTCTCGATTCTATAATTAAGACAAATCTTTAATTCTAAGACATGCTTGCAAGTTTCTGTAGTATCATGTTGGTTGCTTTCATTACCAGGTTGGACAAGTTTGTGTTAACTGTGGTGTATGCATGGGGAAATATTTCTGTGGAACTTGCAAGCTATTTGATGATGATGTGAGTGCTCGACTTTCTTTAATTCTGTTCTACGTTATATGTCAGGATTTTTATGTGAGTTTGCCATGGAAGTTCATGATACTTTCTTTCAAGTAATCAGCTTGTGTAACAAGCTAATCCTATTTGCCTTCTTTTCAGACATCTAAGAGACAGTACCACTGCAATGGATGTGGAATTTGCAGGTAAGATTCTCTTGTCCTTGTTAAGGCTGTGTGCAAAGATGTTTTGGTAATCTCCTTTTGGTATTATTTGTTTAGCACTGAACAAGATAGGGGACATCCATCTTTCTATTCACTAGAGAAAATATTCTTCCATGTTTCAGTTTTTTTCTGGCTCAGCTGCACTTTCTGCTTGTCTGCCTTCACTTCTTTCTTTGTTGTGTTGTGTTTATGTCTTGTTGAGCTTTAATTCTTTAGTGTTTGACTCGATAGTGCACTATTTGTGACAGAATTGGAGGGCGTGAGAATTTCTTCCACTGCTACAAGTGTGGTAAGCAATGTGTGCTTGTTTTTCTCCAAAGAAACTAAGCATCCTGTGTATTATATTGTACCATGACTGATGTTATTATCTTCTTGTTAGGCTGCTGCTACTCAATTATGTTAAAAAACAGCCACCCTTGTGTGGAGGGAGCAATGCATCACGACTGCCCTGTTTGCTTTGAGGTAAGACTAGCAGTTACAAATTCTTACAACAAATATTTAGTTTGTTGTTTTGGGGTTATTGATGCCTGCCTTACTGGTGTATAACATACCTGGTGATCTGCAGTTCTTATTTGAATCAACAAATGATGTTACGGTGATGCTGTGTGGACACACTATTCACAAGGATTGCTTAAAAGAGATGAGGGAGCATTATCAGTAAGTGCCTGGCCGCTATGTGATTTTGATTCCTTTTATTTGGCTAGTTGAGTAGAATTATCTAATTCGCCGGTTGATCATACTTTATGACAGATATGCGTGCCCTCTTTGCTCCAAATCAGTTTGTGATATGTCCAAGGTATGGGAGAAATATGACATGGAGATTGCAGCTACACCAATGCCTGAACCATATAAAAACAAATTGGTACTCTCTCTCTCCTCTCTCTACACACTTTCCAAGTGTACAATGTGTGGTTAGAAGTCATTCTTATTTCGTGATTCGCTTCAACAGGTCTGGATCCTCTGCAACGACTGCGGGAAAAGCTCACAAGTGCAGTACCATGTTGTGGCCCAGAAATGCCTGAACTGTAAATCCTACAACACTCGCCAAACGAGAGGCTGAGCTAGTTGGCTATGGTTGCATCAGAATTGATTTTGGCTTTGGCTATTATTGTGCAGCTACGTGTGTCACAAGACTCGCAACAAAGGGCTCCGTACACTCTTGACCACCTGGCTGTATCAGTGACAGAGGGAATTGTGGTCCTGCGATTGTCCTCTGTTGGAAACCTGTGGCCGAATGCACCGTTGCGATTCGCTTTTTGTTTCTGCGTTTCTTTTCCTCATCTATTTATTTATTTACTTCTGTATGTGTGGTTTCACCTTGTAATTAAGCCAAGAGTAGCCATGATGATTTCTCGATTTATCATCTGGTTGGATGATCTCTTGTTTTCCTCTGTAATCCTCTCTTCATTCTCAATTGCGTTTGGTTATTCGAACAGTATCCCCCACTCCGGCAAATGCATTCAAATGGTATCTACTCCTGCAAAGGCACCGCCCCTGAGCTTCGGTTCACCTGTCTCTGTGGATGGAGGAGTGGGTGGGTATTAAGAACGTTGACATGCTTGAGACAAAGTGGAGGGAGTTGATTTGGAAGAGGCACGAGTTCATGGGGAAAAAGACAATCGTACCCCTTTTAAGGCTCAGTTTTATGCATTCAACTCGTACAGCTGGGTCATTGACCATGGTTTTCCTATAAACTAATCTGATTCGTGTAGTGGTTATAGAATTTGGAAATTGATGAGGGCGTTGGCCTGCAGGTTTTCCTCACTATGAAGAAGATGATTGTTATTTGAATTAAAGAAGATGAAAAGACAAGAAAAGAGGTGCCTGACAGTACAGCATTTTCAGAGGAATTCTGATGAACATTTTCTACTGTAAGATTAGGACAAAGCATTTCTGCTGGTGCTTGTCTCACTGCTATTGCTGTCTAGCTCAGTTGCTAACTTGAACAAAATAATTCGAAGTCCTAATTAATAAATATCATCCAAATGAAGAGCTTGAAACGAATTATGGAAAATAAAATCTTATCCATAAAGTTACCAGTTGCTACAAAATGAAATTTGGAGGGAACCAAGTGCCAAATATTCCAAAATGGCCGCAGCCCTTCCTGCCATTCTCTCAAGCCTGTCTCTCTCCACACAAAAACCAACCAAAAATAAAGTCTATAATCGAGTTCCAAGAACAAACTGCATCATCTCCTTGTTGAAATCCTGTTCAAACCTCAGAGAATTTGCACCGATCCATGCCCGTTTGGTCACCACAAACCTCATCCACGACCCCTTCACCGCCAGCCAGGTTCTCTGGTTCTTCATCACCATCAAAGACTTTGATTATGCTCGACTAGTTTTCAGTCAAACCCATCAGCCAGAGACCATTATTTGGAACACCCTTATGGAAAACAGACTCAAAAATGGTTCTTTTGGAGATGTGCTTTCAACTTACTATAACATGGTCACTCAAGGTGTGCCTCTGGATGCATCTACTTTCCACTTCTTGATTCATGCTTGTTCTAGACTTTTGGCCATTCAACAGGGGACTGAGATCCAAGGCCGGATTTTGAAAATTGGGTTGGGGGATAATATGTCTTTGATTAACAATTTGATGGGTTTGTATTCGAAATGTGGGAAATTGGATGAAGTGCGCAAAATGTTTGAGATATTACCTCAGAGAGATGTGATTAGTTGGAACACCATGATATCATGCAATGTCCATAAGGGAATGCTTTACGAGGCTTTGAATCTATTTCTGGAAATGCAGACTAATGAAGAAGTTGAACCAGATGAAATTACCATGCTGAGCTTAGTTTCGGCTTGTACGAAGCTCAGGGATTTGGAAATGGGGGAGAAGTTGCACCAGTATATTGAGGAAAATGAATTGGAGATTGGTGGGAATCTGTTGAATTGTGTGGTGGATATGTATGTTAAGTGTGGGAAAATGGATAAGGCACTTGAGCTTGTGGGTAGATGCAAGCCTGATATTGATGTTGTTTTGGGGACTATTATGGTTGGTGGGTATGTAAAATCTAATGAGATACATGCCGCTAGGTGCCTGTTTGACCAGATGACAGAGAGGAACTTGATTTCATGGATGACGATGATTTCAGGTTATGTTCAAGGAGGTTACTGTTATGAAAGTCTGGAGTTATTCAGGCAAATGAGAAAAACATATTTGAGCCTTGATGAGGTTCTTTTGGTTACGGTACTTTCAGCATGTGCTCATGTGGGAGATTGCAAGTTAGGCAAATCCGTTCACAGTCTGATTTTCAAATATGGAATGAATGTTGAAGGGTTTCTTGGGAATGCTCTGATAGACTTGTATGCCAAATGTGAAAAACTGGCTGAGGCTTGCTTAGTTTTTGAGCAGTTGCCTTGCAAGAGTGTTGTGTCTTGGAATTCGATGTTGGATGGGTTCTGCAGAAGTGGAGATATTAAGAAGGCTAGACTCTTCTTCAATGAGATTCCTGAGAAGGATGTGATTTCTTGGAACACCATGATCAACTGTTATTCCATATCTCATCGATTCGGAGAAGTGTTTGAGTTATTTCGTGCAATGCAGAGTTCAAATGTTCAGCCGAACAAGATCACATTAGTCAGTGTTCTGTCTTCCTGTGCTAGTGTTGCAGCCCTGAATTATGGCATTTGGGTGCATGTTTACATAAAAAAGAATCATATTGAGTTGGATATTATGTTGGGAACTGCTTTGATTGACATGTATGGAAAGTGTGGAAGCATTGAACAAGCCTATGAGATATTCTCGGATATGACTGAAAAAAATGTGTTTGTGTGGACCGCTATGATAGCAGCACGTGCCATGGAAGGGCAAGCCCAGAAAGCTATTGATCTCTACTCAGAAATGGAAGCTCTAGCAATAAAGCCAGATCATGTCACTTTCGTAGCTCTTCTATCTGCTTGTAGCCATGGAGGCTTAGTCAATGAAGGGTACACATACTTCAACAAGATGAGTAGTGTCTACAGTATTGTTCCTAAGATCCAGCACTATGGGTGTATGGTTGATCTCCTAGGTCGAGCCGGACGCTTAGACCAGGCAGTGAGGTTTATTGAAAGCATGCCTATCAAACCAGATATCTCTATATGGAGTTCCTTGTTGAGAGCATGTGGAAGCCATCAGAATCTAGAATTGGCAGAAAAAGTATTTCAAGAGCTCATAAAGATAGACCCCCTAAACGATGCTGCTTATGCTCTTATTTCAAATATATATGCAAAAGCTGGTAGGTGGGATGATGTGAGCTGGGCAAGAAAGAAGTTGCATGAACTAGGAGTGAGGAAGCAACCAGGATGTAGTCTAATAGAACAAAATGGAGCTGTGCATGAATTTACTGCTTGGGATTTCTCAAACCCTCAATCTGCTGAAATTTATGCTATGTTGGATGAGATAAAGCGTAGATTGCAAAAACAGGACCTAGTAGAAACATCATCTCATCATAGTGAAAGATTGGCTGTTGCTTTTGGTCTTTTAAACAACCCCCCAAGAACTCCTATCCGTGTAGTTAATAATCTGCAGATTTGTAGAGATTGCCATTCAGCCATGAAACTAATATCTCAGGCCTACAACAGAGAAATTGTTATCAGGGATAATTACAGATACCATCGGTTTGTAGATGGAAATTGCTCTTGTAAAGATTATTGGTGAATTCAGATCATAATTTGCAACCTATGTTCAATAGTTTTTCATCTTCATCCAAACTCTAAAAATTTACAAAATTAATCAAAATGTTAAAGATGAAGGGAAAGACAAGAAGTTGTATATGTAATAGTACTTTATATTCAGTCAAAAACTGGTTCAAGATTACACAGCAACTCCGGTCGCAACAGAGACTTGAAGTAGGGAGCCAAAAAAGTCGGCTTATCACCCTTCTACATGAATTACAAAGAAATAGCACTTTGATGGCATACATCATCAATGTCTGATTTTATGGAAAGCAAAACTAGTTGAGCTGAAACCAACATTCACCAAGACCATGAAAGCTGAAACACAGTTAACAAACGAGTGAATTTACAAAACGATCATCCATGGCTGCCAAGCGATGCACACAAACAGCTCTTTGTTAACAGATGATCAGCTGCGTCTGCGACGGGCTCATCAATCATGGGCACGGTGGCTGCAGAAGAGAAGTGTCTCTTACTTATCAGCAATGATGCCAGTTTCAAAAAGTTCCTCATCTGACTCAAGAGGTTTCTCAGAAGACTGGTCATTGCATTTTTCCAATTCCTCATCAATTAAAATCTCCTCAGAGCGGCAACTCAAACTGCAAAATGCTTTCTCACCCCTGAAAGAAATCAAATGTTATTAAGTATTTCCAATTCCTCTACAAAATGCTTTGCAGATCATAACATGGCCAGTAGATATGTCTGTTTCATAAACTGTACCTGTATATGTAGATGTCTTTCCCCTCTTCCAATTTCTTGTTACAATAGTAGCAAAAGCTCAAGAAATTGTTTGAGGGGTACTGGACAAAATTCCCCAAGCTCGTGCCCGGGCGGGCAAATCCAATTTCCTTTCCCTCATTCTTACCAAAATTGCTCAAGTCATTAGAGTGACATCCCAAAATGCAGTCACCAAAGATATGAGTTTTTTTGGGATTGGCACCATGAGAAATTACACAAGTATAATCCTCAGAAAGCTCAATCTCACTAGCTGAGAGAGACCCAACTAACCCATTGCTAGACCCAATAGATCCAGTATTCATTTGGGTGGCTAAATTTGGGCTCCCTCCAATAAATGGTTGGGTGGTTAAACTTCCCATACAAAAATTTCCAGAAGTGGAGTTAGGGTTAAGGTTGCTTAAACCTGATAGGGTTGAAAATGCCCTACCAGAATCCAGTGAACAGGACCGGATTTTTCCAAATGACTCAGGCTCTGTTGGGGATTCTCCAATTTCAAAAAGAACATCAGAACTACCCTTCTCTAGAGGAGATTTGATTTTGGAATGAGGGAAAACTGCATAGTTCTTAGGTAGAGATTTAGGTGAAGCAAAAGAATTGGTATTGGACTGAGAATCTGGGGTTTTAATCCTCATTCCAGGTCCAAAAAGAATGTTCTTACTCTCTGATGAACGAGGGACTTTCCCAGAAAACTTCACATCATCATCAAAAGAATCTATGATGCTCAAGCCTACTTTACTGCTACCCCAGCTCCTCTGCTGCCCATCACTGTTGGACCGTGGGGACCTAAAGGGGTTGCCCAAATTTGAAAACACCCTAAAATCTAGAGGAGAAGTTGGGCTCCTAACTGAATCAGAATCTATTAAACCCTTAGAACTCAACCCCACAAACAGACCAGGAACACTGAAAAAAGAGTTGCTTTTGGGATTGTGTCCCAAAACATCAGACCCAGCATCAGCAATTGGCAAATGACCCATTTGGTGTTGATCCTTCTGAATTGACCTGCTTCTCTTCCTCAGCATTATCTCAACTATCCCAATTTTGGGAACCAAAAGCCCCCCTTTTCTGTACCAAAAATCAACAAGGTTTAAATCAATAACTATTTTACCATATTCAGAAGTTAATACAGTTGATAGTCATCAAGAAAAGAGTATCATCGGCGTAATCCATGAGCTGCATTGGGCAAAAGAAAATATATGAAATATGATTAAACCTCTCAGATACACAGAGAACCTGATGCTTTAAAAGATTGAGATGAATAATTTTTTGCCTAGTGGTTTTGGATCATCCAAAAAAACATATTATAAGATTTTTTTTTCCTATTTTGGGTCGATTAGAGCATTAAAGGAAGTCTGAAATGACAGAGAAATGTCTAATCAAATGTAAGGTCGAGGAAAATAGCCTCCTTGGTAAAACTAAAATGTAGAGGCAAAGAGGGGTTCAATCCCTGAATATCATTAAAGCATTAGCAAATAATAAATAAATAAATCAACTTAATAATATACAACAGATAAAACCCAGATAAAAAAAAATCCCAAGAAAGTACAGAGAAAACCCTTAAAAGCCGATTAAACATGCATAAGAAGACGATCAATGCCCAAGAACACTAAAAGCTTGAATCTTTTAGCTCAATCGCGCAAAACCCAGAAAAAAAAAAAAAAGAAGAAGAGAAAAATATAACAAAAGGATGATCCTTGAAGAACCCAACATTGGATTGTAAAAGAATGAGTCACACAGATAACAATGACATAAAAGAAGAAAAACCCACCTGGGTTCTAGCTCTCTCCTTTCAGCTCTGGAAATTTCAGAGAGATATATGGTTTTCTGAGGGAAAGAAGCCCAAATGTAGTAAAAATAAGAAAGTTTTTTTGTTTGTCACAAGCGGTGTCTCTATGTGAAACTTGTTCTGCACTCCTTTCTCTCTCTCTATTTGGTGCCTCAAAATCAGCGAAGCAATGAGCTTCTGAAATACTCCTCAGTCTCTCTCTCTCTATGACCTCTATTTCTCTCTCTAGAACAAAACAATGTATGTATGCAATAATGTATTTTGCCCACAGATATGCATTTGTACGTATTTTACCAACTTTTGCCACTACATACATCCTTTCCTCCTCTTCTATTGCCACCTCATCACCAAGTGGTTTTGGGTTTGGACCACATTCTTTATCAATTTTTGACAGAACCCTCAAATGCATGTCACTGACTTATTGAATTATTTGGAACTCAAAATGCCTCTCAAATCTCAATCTAACCAATAATCAACTTGCATTAAATTTTTGTTAAATTTGCAGCTTTCGTGATTAAGAGCATTTATTATTCCGTTCAAAGTCTTAATTCGTATCTCGTCTCTTAATATTGTTTTATTAAAGATGTATCTACATTAGATCCTTAATAATGCGCTAGCTGCAAAAACGATTTCCTAAGAGCTTACCTTTTTTGGTAAAATAACAATTACTGACAAAGTTTAATTCTCGTAGTTTTTCTTTTTTTATGTTATAAAAAGACGATTGAATATTATTAGATTAATAAAAATAACATAACGAAGGACATATTCTGTAAAGGAAGCCATTTCAATAACAATATGACAAACATGGGTAAAATTTCTCCAATTACTTGAGTCATTTGAAAAGCTGAAACGATCTGTGGAGAATAACTCTCGAAAATAACATTTCTATAACCCCTCTCAACTACCATAATTTCTTTAAATCTAGTCCAATGACATTAAGAACAAAAACTAACTGATAACCAGTATGACTCTTCTAACTAACAGACAATTTAGATATATTAATTACATCTTAATTGATTTTTTTATATACAAACGAGGAAATTTTATGAGAAGAAGATTGCGGGCTCATTGCCTTAATTAACTGGTTTAATCCATGACTACAATCAAAGTTTACATGCGTAATAATTTAAAATTAATTTTAAAAAATATGATAAAACAAAAGTTAAAATATTTGTTATTTTTTTGAAGGAGGTGGGTAAGATTTACATCAGTACATGTTTCAGAGAGTTACTGAGGTGGTGAAAGTAAGTGGGAGTGGGAGTGGGAGTGGGAGTGGGTGGGGGTGGGGGTGACTTGGCATAATTGGAGGGTAAAGTAGTGGAGAGAGGAGGGTGAAATGGGTCAAAGGGCAATTAAAAAAAGAAGAAATGGTTCAGTACTTTCTTCTTTACCCTTTCTTGCTGAGTCACACGAGACGACAAAAATGACTTGTGACTCGTGGTGCCTTTCTATTATGACTGACTGACAGACCACCACGGCTGTTAACGGGGGGCAGTTTGGCTGATTTGACGGGGTAGTTTTTTATATTTGATAAAATAAATTACAAAAATTTAAGAGCTATAAAATATGGGGAGGGCCAATCTCTATTTACAAAAATTTACACCCTCCTTTCCCTTTTCACAAACATTTTGTTCGTACCTTTCATGCTTTGTGTTTATAGTTGCACTATCGGGCACTCATAGCATGAACGTCTCAATCATGATATATATTATTCTTGTACAATCTGGATTTGTGTTATAAATTGGCATACCAAGGTTTTAAATTTTTTGCCATGTCATGTGTACTTGTGTACCGATATAAATTATGGAAAAAGTTATATGCCCGGTTGATGTAATAATTTTTATATTCACAACACTTGTTAGGTGATTAGACTATTACGTAATGAATAGTGTATATACAAGAGTCGCATCACCGGAGTATGTAAGGTTTTTTGTTGTTGTAATTATGGAGAAAAAAAATGATATAAAGGATATGTCATATACAAAATATTAAATTTAAATTTAATAGACTATATAGAAATTTGATACTTTGAAAAAAAAAGATATAGAGCACGTGAGGATTAAAACTTTAAAAGAAAGTAAATACTTGTGAGATTCACCATGAGAAAATATTAAAATAACACTTGACATCCAAATTTTATATGATGTCAATTTTAATGTCTTTGTTGCATGTTGAAACAAATTTCTCCTTTAATGCTTAGCATTTTATGTTCACATGATAATTTGATATGTCAGTTAAAGATACTTTGGATGTGAAATTTACTTTAACTAATGGGGTGTTTTATTTTTGGGTAAAAAGTGGGGTTTTTTTTTTTTTTTCAGAGCATCTCCCTTGGAGATGTTAAATCCTATATGGGACTTTTAGAGTATCTCCAACCAATGTGTCAAATTGTCACATGGACACAAAATGGCAAAAATTGAATATTAAAGCTACTCCAACCGAGTAGTCAAATCATACATGGATTTAAAGGCTGGAAGAGATATGTCAAAAATAACATATCAAAAAGCTTGATGTCAAATATTATTTTAAGATTTTTTTAGTCATAGACCCCACTATCATTTACTCTCTTTTAAAACTTTATGCATTATATGAGCCCTATTTGCTTTTAAAAAATAAAATAATATGATATTTGGCATTTCAAGTGGAATTAAATTTTTTTTCAAAGTGTCAAATTGCCACATAAGCCATCAAATTTAAATTTAACATTTTGCATTTGACATTTCTCTGGGAGATACTCTTAGAGCATCTTCAAGGGAGATGTCAAATACCAAACATCAAATTTAAATTTGATGACTGATGTGGCAATTTGACATCTTACACAGCTTTACACTTCACCCGATATGTCAAATTAAATTATTATTTTATTACATTTTAGTGTTGATTTATTTTTAATTAAAAAGAAAAGAAAAGACAAAATAATAAAATATTCATTTGACATCAGGCTTTTGGGATGTCAAAAATAACATCTCAACTTTCAGCCTTCATTCCACATCAGCGTTGACACATCGGTTGGAGTGATGTGAGATGTTATTTCTAGCTGTTGAATGTCTGTGTGGCACGTTTGACACATCGGTTTGACTTATTATTTTTTCTTTTCTTTTTTTTTTAATTAAAAATGAATCAACACTAAAATGTAATAAAATAATACTTTAATTTGACATATCGGGTGGAGTGTAAAGCTGTGTAAGATGTCAAATTACCACATCATCCATCAAATTTAAATTTGATGTTTAGTATTTAACATCTCCCATGGAGATGCTCTTAGTAGGTAAAAAAATAATTAAGACTCGCTCCAACCGAAATGTTAAATCATATGTGGAATAACATTTCTTTCTATTGCTGTTACTTTTTGTTGTTTGACATTGTGATGCTATTTTATTATTTTATTATTATTTTTCAATAATGTGCCTCAATTAAAGTAAATCAATAAACAATATGTAATGAAATAATATTTTATTTTGACATATCGGGTGGAATGTAAAACTCTATAATATGTCAAATTTCCACGTTAGTCATTAAATTTAAAATAATAGCAAGAGAGAGAAATATTATTCCACGTAGGAACATTTCGGTTGGAGTGAGTATCATCTAATTTTTCTACCTGCTAAAAGTGCAACGTTGGATTTAACATCTCCCTTAGAGATGCTCTTAGTTGAATTGACCTAGACCTTTGGTGTGCTTCCAAATTGAAGCTCACATGATACACGTATGTGTGAGTTTCATGCCACCCTTTCATAAAGTTGGCTAAAAAGAAAATTATACTTTAAAAAGCAGGCTTCATTTCAATCGTCTTTAAAGAAAACTAATAGAACAATTATTAATGATTTGGTTATTTATTGAAACGATCACTTTTCATTTTATTTGTATTATTGATGCATGTATATGGAAGACAAACTGCAATAAACATTGTTAGTTTGCATTTTCGTGTCTTGTTTCCATTGGCTTTGTAATTAGTATCTTATAACCCCCATAATTCATATCCCCTTAAATTAATGACATGGGTAAACATTGAATGATTTTGAGAGTTGTTTGTTAATTTACTAATAATTAATGCGTCTTGTGCATTATTATTGCAATGTGTTGAAGAGGATAAAGACATTTAGTAAATTTAAGTTTTAGCCACAAAAAAACTTTCACTTTTAGAAAAAGTCAAAATTTTTATCAAAAAGACAAAAAAAACCCCTCAACTTTTAAACCAAAGACATGTAAATAAGGGTATTTTTATCCATCTTGACTTTTTTAAAAAATATTTCTCTCATCTTTGGCATTTTCCAAAATGTACAACATGTCCTTTGGCCTTTATTTAATTTGACACGTGGTGGTATGTATCAATGTAATGTGACATGACATCTCTTGCACTCTTTCTCTAGTACTTCATTGGAAGTTAACGGCGGGTTTATAACTTTAGATGCAACCAAACGAATGAAACCAAACAAATATAATGGAAAAATAAGTAGGACCATTTCCATTCCAAAAGATTATGACATGCCTTTAAAACTAGGGGTGGGATATTAACCAGAAAACCAGGTTACGGGACCCAATTGGTCGTTTGTTCTGTTTATATTAAGAAAAGTCAAATATTCTCACAAACCGATCCAAACTGGTTCATACCAAATTATAACCTCACTTTTGAGTTTCTCTCAAAATCTCATGAAAGTGACATTTCCTTCATTTTATTGTTTTTGTGTAAGTTCTATTGGCTGTTTTTGTGTAAATCACATGATCTCTCTCACAGCTCAATGGCCCAGCTTTTAATAACATAATACTAATTATAGTTAGTAAAGTAGCTTAAATTGTTAAAGGCTGTGACTTAATTATTTTCTACCAAAAGCATGTCATATATTAATGCAAAAGGGTTGATTTGGACATTGTACATTGCTTAACTATTTACAACTTGGTCTTTGTTTTCCTTACCATGTTTATTTCATGTGCTAAATTCACCTTTTTTTTAAATCTTTTGCTCGATGGGGGAACACGTGGGGTAGTTAGGGTAATAATTACATGCATTTGGTCTTTGCTTTTCCTATACCCTTTTGAATTTGATCCGAGGTGGAATTCATTTTTTTACCCTTTTAACTCTGTCAAGTGCATTTTACCGTCAAAATGATTAAACAAGAAAAAAAATTGAGACTTTTTTTAGTTTGCCTTTAATTTCTCGTAGTCTAATAAAAATCTCAAATTCAATTTTGATAAAAAAATTGAAATTTTTTTATTAAATTAATTTTAAATAAATAAAAAGTATAAAAGATATATACTTACTGTAAAGGAAGTCATCCCAATAATAATATCTCAAATTCATTTAAATCATGATGAACAATAGTTAATTTTATCAACCCTACTACCCCCTTCGAGAAGTAAGAAATTGTCGGATTTATTAGAGCATACGTTAATGTTGGTATTTCTCAATAGTCAAGAGTGATTTGTAATTAGAGTAAACGTTTTTACTGGACGGAAAGTGCTATGCGACCTACCACCCAAACCCCAAACGAGATAAACAATACGGCAAAATGACCAATTAAATGCCTTGGACCAATATTTTTTTAAAGTTAAATCAGCTAACCCATTCAAGTGGTTTAGAGCTCTTCAATACCGAGTAATTTTTGGACAAGACCATTGCACTATCATGTGGTGTTTTTTATTTATAAAAATGAGATATAATTTTATTAAATTAATAAAAAAAAAGAGAGTATAAATAACATAGACGGTAAAAAGAATCATCTCAATAGTAATATAGTATACACGTGGTGTTATATCCACTAGTGTTATAATATATATTTCATATCTTATGTTATAAAGTATGAATCGACCACCCTCATATTATAACAAATGAAATAATTACATTTTTAATAATATTTTAGTAACATACAATAATTTCATTTCTTCGTAAATTATGCACGTTTGAAAATGATATGGTGGGCTCCACATATACATTTGAGATTTGTTGAGTGTTTATAAATTCCATGTTATGATAAAAGGTTACTAATATTGCGATGACTTATAAAAGTCCAACATCAAATTACAAATCCACATGTGGTACAATTTTTATCCATACATAAATGTTTTGGATTGAAGCCAAGCTTAGCAGTGCCTAGACAATGACTAATTTTTCACATGTTTTTTAAGGTTTTTATGTATCAATAGTGTAATCCAATAGTTTTCATGTTGTGTGTGTGCATATGAGTGAGTTTAAGCTCTTTTTTTCTTTCTGAGATTTGAGAAACATGCCAATAAATACATGGGACCACAAAAAAATGCAAAATTATTGTAAATTGGATTATTCACAACCCCCATGAAATAAAACCAAAGCACCTTTGAGTGTTTGGTGGAGCCAGTACCTTTGCCCTTTCCCCTCCCTACTCATGCTATGCTATACATTGATTGTAAAAATGTCTTTATCTTATCTAATATTTTCCCAATCAAACTTATTTTCGAACACGAAAAAAAAAAAAAAAAACAGGATTGGGAGCTTAAATAGCGAGGAAGGGTGAGGTAGTGGGGAAATTTTTATATGTTCCGGGTACACCACATGCATGATGTACTATCTAATACATATAGATCATGTGGAATTGTTCTCCAACTTATTGCATTGCTTTTTATGATATGTGGCTGACTGCATTGGAAATATTCCACTTGTTCTACGTCTATTGAAACGATGATAATAAATTGATGATTCGGTTTACTCCAATGTTAAAAAAAGAAAAAAGAAAAAGAGGATTGAGAGATGATAGATATTAAAATAGTTGTGAAAATTTATAAGGCTAATTAGGAATTGCATAGACTTTTCCTTCAATCAAAAGTTTTGAATCTTTATTTATTTATTTGTTATTTAAAAAAAAAACATGTTACTTTATACGACAATAAATTTAATATTTTATGTTTGTTTTTGGTCAAGCATAAATTATTAGTACCAAACTTTCGTGGACATTATACTTTATGATGATTTTCATGACTTTTTATTTAGACCTTTTTTTTTTCGTTTATGAGTTTTATTTCGGAAATATATCACAATAGGTTGGAAGAATAATTCTACACCTTTGCTAGATTTAAGCCCACAACCCAATGCGAACCCAAGGCCCATATTTAATCTACGCCGTATGAGTATATACGATGAAATTGTATTTATACGTATAGAGAAAAAAATACGAACAGGAAAACGTATCTGAACCGTCCACCGACTCCTGGGATGGGATGGATGGACCTTGGATGGGGATCTGTGTAAAATCATGCGGGTCCCACGTGAATAAAAGGACTGCAATGAATGTACGTTTCACTTTTTTCTGTGGTGCTTTTACTGCTGCTTCTTCTTATTTTATTTTCCAAACAAAACATAGTAAATGACGTAATACTAAATTACTTAAACAACAAATAAATAATAATAATAAAAGCATACGTGTGTTTTAATAAGGGCTAATTGTATGTAATTACAAAGCCTTATATCCTCGAAGTTTCCTACTTACCCAACAAAAAAAAAAAAAGAGATTATATATCACGCTAGCTACCTCCACAAGTTCCAAAAAATTCCAAGTGTAAGGAATAAACAAATATATGAGAGGTTTTTCAAAAATATATTTATTATAATAATATGTTTTTAAATTACCTTTTTCTTCTCCTCGGTAAACGCTACACGTAGATATGTTCACGTGGACACAGTGTTGGCCTGTTGGGGGTATTTGCGTCCCTCTCCGAAATTTTATATTCAATTGTTCGGTGAATTTTAAATTTTTTTTTTTTAAAGGAAAGTTAATTCCAATATTCAATATCTAGTTGCTTCAATTAAGGAAGGCAATGAAGTGAAGTGCATGCTAATTTTGATGTGCTTCCTATTTAGCCTCAAAATAAAAAATATAATAAATAAAAAATAAAAAAAATCTCCCGACTGATCCTTTAAGTATCATATATGATGTTAAAAATTTTAAAAAAATCTTAACAAAATTCGCATGGAATGTCAATAGACTAAAGGATGAAAGGCAGAGCTAAAAATATAAAAATAGAGGGGTCAAAGTAGAAAATACAAGTATATAAAACATTTAAGTATTCAATACTTACATGTTTAGAGCTAAATATTTTTAATGGGGTCATGTCTAATTTATTTGAAAGGAAATTTTAACTTAAATTTTAAGTTGTTTATTACAAATTCTATATATTATATATAATATAATAGAGAAGTGATAAAAATATGAGGGGGCCAAGGCCACTCCAGGTCTAGGAGTGGCTTTGCCACTATTTGAATAAGCACAATTTCAAACTCAATAGGTTTTTAGTTCCCTCCATTTTCCTGGTGTATCAATTAGCAATTAGCCCGATTTAGGCTATAAATCCACATCTATATAAATAGTTGGCTAACCACTTTTCAATTAAGCCAAACAGCGCACATGGTTAAATATTTTTTCTAATTCTATGTCCCAAACATTTGGGACAAGGAAAAAACAAAAACATAAAGAAGAAGCCTTGCCCACAATCTAGAAGAAATGTTGATAAGGTGCAAAGTGTTTTTTTCACTCCACAGTTTTGGTCTAAGCTTTGACAAAAACTAGTAGTCATGGGGTTGGGCTAGGAGTTTTCAGTATGTTTCTTTATTTTGTATTTCTAGTGCTATATGTTTTGCATTAGGTGTTTGTGGTTTTGGATGTAGCTTCTAGCTTTTGCTTATGTTTTTGTATTTCTATTGTTGGTTTCTCAGTTGTGTTGTGTTTCTTTAACGTATTCATTCTTGCCATGTGTGGCTATGTTGGGAGTTACATTGTTGATGTCGATGTAGTCTCCTTGGACTAACCTTTGATGGTTAATGTGCCTTCATCTTTGTATTAACCCTAAAAATTGGATATCTATATCCTAAAAATTGGGTATATTCCTTCAAAATCATGTAATTACAATCTATTAAAATTATAAATAAAACCATAAGTGAATTAAAATCATAAATAAAATCATGTAATTATAATTTATTAAAATTATAAATAAAATCATATAATTATAAATACGGCGGAAATCCATTACATTAAAATCATGTAATTACAATCTATTAAAATCTCAATTGGATACGCCGCCTTATCCTTTGCAAAGCTTAAAATTACACACACAAATCCACTCATCTACTGCTCAATGGCGTCTTCTTCACCATCGCAGCCGGATCTTCAGCTCCAACTTCAACCGGAGACCGAGTCTCAGATGTCATCTATCGTCTACGGTCAGTTCATTTCTCCCTCGCACAATTTCATTGTCATTTGCGATTTCTTAGCGCGGTTTGGTTTGAGGTTTTGAGATTTTTGAGCGCCGATGAAATCTATTTGATTTGTAAAAAATTTGAATCAAATCGTGCAGAGATTTCACAAGAAGTCCAGGGCGCAATGGAGAACATGTTGAAGATGATGAGGTTAGTTTTCAAAGGCTTTTCAATTTTGATTTTAATTTCAAGGAGCTGTTTGATCGCTCTGCATATTATGAAGTTCTGATTGCGATCTGTTTTTTTTTTTTTTGGTAGCGAAATTGATGAGAACTCTGCCGGAATAACCGAAGAGATAGAGAAGTGCAAAGAGCAGAGTCTTGAGAAGAAGAGAGGCTTGGAGGAAGCCAAAGAACAAGTTGAGAAAGCTGCTTATGCCGTTCTAGAGATGCTCAATAACAGAGCATAGCATGTAGGTGCTGTAAGTTCTTCTTCCAATCTTCATCTTTGACATGAGTTACGCTATATAATTTCATTGATAAGGTGACTGAAACTGATTAGTGATCATTCATACATCATTTTCATGTTCATGTTCAAAAGATGAACAAGTGATCGTTGTCTCTTAATGCGTCTAATTCTTCGACCTGTGAGCCGTCCCCCATCACAACTGTGCTTCCTCTTTTTCCCAACTTTTTCTCTGCATTCACAAAAACAAAAAACAAAATGCTGTCATTGATGTGAATTTATGAATTTGAATTTATCTTCTTTTATGTATGAATTTGAATGGCAGCCCAATAACTCAATTCTGAGATGATTCTGATATTTTTTTTATATATATATATATATATTCTATATTGTTTGGCAATGTGTGAAATCATTGAACTCTCTGGCCTTCTAGGGGCTGATTTTAGATTCTCATTCGTTCAAATTTGTAATAGCCACGTATCATCCAAGACCATCTTACAGTATTTTGGAATTGGTTAGCTTAGTCTTCAATAAATATCTTGGTATTGTTTTAGAAAAGAAGCATTAGTAAAAGAAGAGGTTTTTAGAGGTAGGGGTATCGGATTTGGTATTACCTGCTAATCTCAGAAGGTCTTCCATTGATTCAGGCAAATGAATCAGTTTTCCATTCGTGTCACCTTCATCTGGATGATGTCCATGAATTATCACTCTTAGGGTGATTGCCCCTGGAGTAGAAGTTTCGTTTGTCTCTGTACAAATGATAGCAAACCTATTAATACATACAAAGATTGAATTTAATAGTAAGTGAACATGGCACAAATGCTATTACCTTCCATATTTGTATCTCCATGGAAATTCACCAGCTCATTATATTGTGTATTCTCATTTGCTTGTATATGCTGCAATGAAAATGTAGTCATCATCATTAGCATGAAATGAAACTACTCACTACTGGCTTTTACGTTGGTGAGAATTCATAATATTTTCTTCGATAAACAAATACCTTGTGAAATACAATGCAAGCTAAGGAAAAGCTAGATAAGTAGACTTAGATTTACAGTCTAGGTATTCTGTTAAAAAGGGAGATGTGTACCTCTATATTCAGCTCATCCAGCGATTCTGTTAGAAATGGGATTTCTTGTAGCATCTCTTGTTTTAAGTCTTTCAAGTGCTGAGTAGAAAAGAGTCAGTGTAAACAAATGCCTATGCATTAGGGTTAGTTATATATCTTAAAAGAAGGAAATGAGAGCAATGGATATTCAGGTTACAGTACAAAGCTAAATTTGCTAGCTGATAATACTCAAGTTATAAGGTGGTATTGTTTAAGAAATTTCTAAATGGTTGAATAACAATGTTATGATAATTATGAGGGGACAAATGAGATAAATAATGTTACGAACCTGAATGAAGTTTTTGATCATTATCATACCGTCTTCATTCTGTGGCTGTACCATTTCCTTGAAATGATGATGGCTGATCCGGATAACCTGAGAAAGCTTTTTTGTTCTCACTGTAAAAGGTTGGGGGGTATTGAAAAATACTCCAATCTCCCCTACCAAGTCTGCAGATCCTAGTTTTGACAAAAACTGAAAAATACAAGCTAGTTTAATCAGGAAAATATATATAAGATAAGGGTTCAGATAATTAATTCTGCCCATCTGCTTCTCACTGTCAACATTGTTGTAGTAGCTTGTCTCTATGATAGAATCCTTAAATCTTCCGAGAGTTGATTCATACGTCACCAGCTAGTTTGTTTTACATGTTAGGAATCTCCCAATTGACATTCTTTTTTCCTTTAAAGGTGGGAGAAGAGATAGATATTTCATGGTTTCTGCTTTACCATACCTGTGATTCTGTATTTCAACTCCATATGTATAGCATCCTTTAAATTGTAGAGGAAGTCTGATATGAACCATTTTTAAATGACAACGATCTCCTTTCCTGAATATGGTTTAAAGTTGATATTTCGATAATCGTTGTTCATTTGCCTCTGCAGGTTATTGGAAGCTTAACAGACATAACTCAATTTGTGTATAGAGAGACACATTAGGAGCTGTTAGCAGTCTCAGATACTACTTAAGTGAATTTAGTTCAAAATACATGCTTAAGTCATCTGACTATCGGTTTTTTCTTAATTTGATTCTTGGTTTTGACATCCTACAATGCCAAGAGGTGCCCCTTGTTCATAGCTAGCCACTCTATCGCTGCGTTATAACATAGCCCTTATTTTGTTTTGCTACATTACAATAAGTTCTTAAACTCTTCGGTCTTTTGTGTTTACCTGGAGATTACTTCTTCATGTTGAGAAATTACAGTTAAAATACCACGTAGGAACATAGACCCAGTTTCTGTATGACAGAGGCAACTTACCATCCCCACCGTTTGTTATCGGGGACCTTGAGAGCCGGTAAATTGCATCTTCCATACAGGAGAGGTTATAGACCCCGAAATAGTGTATTGAATAGATCATAATGAAGTGTTTAAAGATACCTGTTCTGTGCCGTTCTTGTATTGCAGCACGTCCTGCAGTTTCAAATATGATGTGCAATTAAATTACGTTTCTTGTGTGTGTATATATATATATATATATATATAGAGAGAGAGAGAGAGAGAGAGAGAGAGAGAGAGAGAGAGAGAGAGAGAGAGAGAGAGAGAGTATACCAATGCTCCAAATACTAAAATGTAAAAATCTGTTGGAATTTCGTTTTGTAAGATAATATCAAATTTGGGTGGAAAATATTCTGCTTTCATCTCCGACGCCTGCAATAACAATGTCTCTGGTAAATTGGCAAAACAAAATCCTATTCTGGGTTAAGATTCAGAGGGAAGAAAATGGTTATACCAATTGAACAGTGAGGTGCTCAGAGACTCCTTTGAATAGGTACGTTTTCTCGACGGTTCTGCGGAAGAGATGCTGGGAAATGCTGGATCTGATTGCTTTCGGAAGGTCTTCTAGCACTTCTTCTTGCTGTAACTCTGCTGTCTTGAACTTGAGTTGCATGTGTGCCAGCATTTGCTCTTTCAAGCCTTCTGGGAGCCTGTTCTTCCTTGCGTATCTGAATATTTCATTGATTGCATCCCTCTATATATAAACCATAATTCAACAGAATATACAATTAGTCACCCAAGTTAGTCTTGACTATTGAATCTCATTTATCTAAGTGAAATGCTAGCGTTAATCATTTACGTATAGGTAATTTGGAGAGTTGATGGTTGTGGATTTCATGGTGAGTTTTACACACATCAACAGTTCAGCATGAGTAAAATTTACCATGAATAAGGTTCGGACTGCGCTATGGACGACGAGATTGGTCATGTTTCCAACCAAATAGGCAAAGAGGCCAATGTTGAATAGCATATAGAAGATGCTGAAGATCTTCTCCCCAGAGTTGACTGCATGCAAGTCGCCATATCCAACGGTGGTGAGGGTGACAGTGGCCCAGTAGATGGAATAGGTGTAACACAACCAGATGCTTTTGTGCTCAAAGTCATTGACTTGCGTTCCAATCCATGTATTCGATAATGTTTTGTGATGGGTGGCCATCCAAAAGTAGAAGCAACCTGCTGAGTGCACCGCAAATAGTGTAACCTGTGCTCATGCATGGGAAAAGAGAGGTTAAGTATGAAACCTGTTGCAATTGATCTAACATGCTATGTTGTCAAACTATTAATCAAGACTGTTGATTATTTAGAATCCGGTCTAAATGTGTGATCAACTTAACATATTGGATATCAAATTGTATCAAATAAAGCGAAATGTGTGGTGAACGAAACAAAGCTCAAAGTAGTAAAATTTGGTGAGTGGAATGATGGGGGAATGGTGAAGGGAAACTACTTACACAAATTAGTTTGATGTATCTTATCCAAAAGTAACTAAAGCGTGTGTCCTTCTCTAGCCTGCAGGAAATTAATTAAGAGATTAATTCTTGATTAGGATCTAAAATCAAATGTGAATTATGTGTGATTAATACATTATGTAGCTAGTTAGGTACCTTTTGAAGAGTTCACTGACGCGCCTAAGACGCCAGAGACGAAGCAAATTGAGGAAGCCAAAGACCTGGGCATAGTGTGAATTGCCAGTAAACATTCTGTATATGAGCTGAATTGGTAGAGTTGAGACTACATCCATTGCAAAATATATGCTTATCACATACCTGTACCCAACAAAGAGGAGATTGTATTACCATCATCATCATTTCAAATTGTCTTTGGTAATTGTTAATTCCTCGTTACATCTTTTTCAGTATCAAGATCACATAGTGTTATCAATTCATTAATATTATAATGTATATATATATTTTATTAATACTATATCACTATAGGTCCATCAAATATCAACTATATCGTTTATTAATTTAATAAAATATATATTAGTAATACCACGTAACGATGTGACTGTCTTATCTAAAAAATTTCAAATGTGGTAGAAAATCGGCTAAGCCCGATTTTGGACAAAAATAAAAAATATATAACAAAAAGTGCTGGGCCAAATGGTGCTTTGGATTTTGTTGACTCAAGTGTCCCCAGATGCTAACCGAATCTTATCACGGGCCGCAAGGCTATGGTCTATAATGGGGTATAGGGCTAGGCTACCCGAGGGACAATTTTTTTTCTTTCTTTTCTTGTAAAAGCATAAAACGGGGCTCAAAGTAAAACGTATTAGGTTGGGGACGGTAATTGTTACTATGGCAATCATTAATTAACACAAACATAAAAACGGCACGACTTTCTAATATTAAGTAAACCAATTTTATGTTTGTTCTATAAACTTGTCTTAATCTCATATGTTTTGAAACCATTATTTACATTAATTTGTTTCAACTTTTTTAGAATATAATTTTCCTTCCAAATCTCTCATTAATTTGGATTAGTGAATTTAAGCTCAAATTTTTTAAAAACTTTGCATATTAGTTTCCACTTAAATCCAAAATCAAATCTTCTTCTATATCATGTTATAAATGGTATCCAATTTTTTTTGTTGATTCTTTCCTTAAACTTTAATTTCTGTTTGAGTAAAATGCAATTTTGGTCATTGAGTTTTACCCTTAAATGTCTCACCTGTTATAACATATATTTTTTTTGAAAAGCCTATGGGACAACGCCAAGAACAGTTTAAAAGAGATTATAAAAAAAAAAACTGCCTTTATGACCATGAATCGCTCCTAAACGTTTCACGTTTATATGTTTTTCTAGCAATCAATTTGGAGACGAATGGGAGCAAATTCAGGAGAGATATATGCATCATACCTCAAAGCAATTTTCTTGTGATCAAGCACCAAAAGGTAAGTTGACTTGTCCAAGTAAGCCACGAAGAACGTTAGGACTATATCAACGGCGAAGAACGCATCCACCACCAAATCAACGGGCATGAGAGACCCCGTTGCCACTTTCTTGAAGGCTAGCTCAAACGGCGACGCCCATGCTGAGTATATCACCAGCAACACCAAGAACGCCTGCCACCACCTGCGACGTCACATTCAAACATACACATCGAATGATCTTTTGCCAGTTTGTGAATATATGTCTCAAGATGTGTTGTCAGACAGTGAATATATATCTTGATACTTTACCGGTATCTCCTGTCGTAGGGAGCAATAACAAATTTCTTGAGCTGCAAGTGCCCTTCATCGACCACAGTTCCAAAAGCCGGTAAGATGCTGCTTGAGACTGAGGCCAAATTTCTGATTTCCCCACTGGACCGCCTTCGGAACAGCAAAGGGAGCGGCGAGGTTGTTTCCGTCCACGACGTCATTGTTGAGAGAGAGAGAGAGAGAGAGAGAGAGCTCTTTTTGCCCCTTGTTTATGCAAGTCTACGATCTCGTTGAATTAGAATAATAATATAGCCATGTATAGGTTCTACTATTTTGTGCAAGTATTAGGGCTAATTATTATATAATAAGGGTAAGGCGGTAGAGAGCTATCAAACCATCTTATAGTATTCATTGTTGTAACATAATTCGCGTGAAGATGGCAGATTTAGGGAATTAATTGTATCATATTCCTTTGCTTAAGGCAAATCCTATAAACTACTAGTGTCATCTTAATGTCTTGCCTTATTTGGTCAATTCGCACCGTCATATTGGATTTTTTCTTTTTCTTTTTCATATCAATAATATTTTGTCAATTCGTAAAAATTATGATAAAGTATTGAGATATTGAAGAAAGAAGTTTCTTCATATTGAATATTCGAAGGTGTTAGCCTAAGATTTTCATTTTTTGTTAGACTAGCGAGGCTGACTTTGTTTGTATGCACTTATATTACAATACGTGAACATCATCATCTAGATTATAATACGTGAACGTCATCATCTGTTAATTCTTTGACTGAATGAACGCGGATGTCATGCCCGTGGCCAAATCGTCAATATATACATATATATAAAATTCGATATTATTCATTGAGCTTAATCTGAAAACCTGTTGTCCCACGTCAGCATCACATGTTTTCGTCCTTTCACACCTAATTTTTGACTTGAGTAAACTAAAGTAGGACGTTTTATAGGCGGCCTTAGGCTAGGCCTATTGACATTTTGCCTTGCTTTAAGGAAAAAATAAATATTAAAAATTAAAAAATACCTTATGTGTAATCATAAATGGTAGGTTCTAGTGATTTAAATAAAAAGTCGAGTGGTTTTATTTTTGTTGAAAATGCCAATGTGGTCTTCACATTTTACCAATTTCAGTCAGATTTCCAATTTTCATTGATTTTGTGAAGGGGTATTCTAGTCAAAATAGCCACAACAGCTCAGCACGTGACAAGCACGTGAATGTGCTTCTTGAAAAAGATAGTCGAACTTCAATGGTCAAATACAATGTCCGAGTCTCACTGCTAAATTTTGGATATAAGTAATGGCGTATTATTCATAAATCGATCATAGCGTCTATAAATTATTTTTTATGAACAGTAAAATATAATCTTCATTCTGCATAGCGATAGAAAATAAGAAAAATATGGAATTAAAGATCCAAGATTTTACAAAACATCAAACTCTGACAAATAAAATGAAAAAATAAAAAAACACGGGGCAAAATTTAAAACGAAAACAGAAACATATACAAAGATAAGGCTATTCTTCTTTCCCATCTATCTATAATCTATCTACAGCCGCAGGCACTCCTCTATAATCTATCTATCTACAGCCGCAGGCACTCCTCCCAACTTGACTCAACTAACTGAAATCAATGATGAAGCAAAGAAACACCGTATCAAGCTAGTTTCAACTCAATTCTACACCACTCTTTCCAATTAGACTAACTTTCATGCCGCATGCGAGAAACTTGTGCACTCATACTTGCACAAATTATTTTCGATATCCGTTCGGCCTTTTCATATGATGTTCCCTATGCATGTTTTCAAACTTGAGCAAAGTTGCCGAACATTCACAATAAGACAGAGCTAACTCAATGCGTCAATAGCAGCTTCGGCAATGCCGGTGGGACAATACAAAACAAAAATTTGTGGCAGGAGCAAACGCCAAGGAAGACAAATGCCTTATGTGTTCAAAGTTCATGTATCACCAGTTATCAGATTCAGCACCACGCCGTTCTAGTAGCAACTGGTTCCACTATCTTTGACCAGGCTCCATGGCTTTCAACCTTTCTGAGTGCAGCAAAGTTTGAAAACTAACTAAACAAGGCCAACCCTAATTTGTATTGGTCGTAATTTCCTCAAGCAACATTTCACATGTACTGGGCCAACCATTGTTTACACATATCGAGCACAGGAAGTGCATTAGCATGTAATGCCTGCAAAAAAAGTTGGCATAACTATATGAATAAATATAGTATAGGAGCGGGTGAGCTGATTTCACAAGAATCATAGACGTAAAACTGGGTTTCAATTTTTAGGCCAAATATCTATATTATATTAAAAAAAAAACTCAAACTGTAATCCAAATGTAATTGTTTTTGGATTCCAAACCAAAACAGCCCTAAACAAGTAAAAAACATAAACACCTATAATGTCCTTTTTCCATGGATTCTTTTGTGATAGGCGCATTATCATCTTCTCTAATCTCCTATGTCTGCCACATCACAGTTTTAATAGATGAAAAGGATAGTGTGGGAGATATGGGAGATTTTCTGAGGAAAGAAAGGTAACCTGATGAGCTACATATTGGACATCAGCTACACTTCCACTACGAGAAGCAATTTGGAATGCACTTTTTAGACGACCACAAACCACACAAGCCAGAACCTTCCTGCATATACAAGTCAAATACAAAAAAAGCACGGAACAAATTTCTCAGCACCAAAGTTCAACTAATCAAAGTTAACAGTATCCCAGTGCCGTAAAACTAAAGCGGCTAACTCAAGAATGACATTGTTAATTGCTTGGAAAAATTGACCAAAAGAAAACATTATTTCAGCATTCATCCAAAGACTTGTTCTATACAGTAATTATTGAGTGCCGTAAAAAGAGACCACATACGGAAGTATGCAAGTAGAAGCCAACAAAGGATGGGGCAGGCATATATGGTCATAAATGTTGAGGTCTGGGTCCATTAATTATTAACTTGATCAATAACCACAATGGTAAAGTGATACTTTTGAACAATAATGGGAACCTAAAGCAGGTCTCAAGCAGCAATGGGTTAATGACACTGACAGATCACCACCAATACTATGAAATGCCTTAAAAAGTAAAAACACATAAAAGTTAATAATTTAATGTCCTCAAAATCTACTTAAAATCAAAGATCTTCTGTACAGTTATGAATAATGACAACAAGGAGTACTGAAAGAAACCATTACCTGTGGCTACTGGTCAACATGTCAATGAGACGGTCAGGGCGTTCTTTGTGCTTGTTAGCATATACGTTAATTGCAGCACCCAGGACCTACATCAATTCAAAAATACACTTTTTATTAAATTTAGAAACAAAGAACAGAAATTGAACTAGTTTCCAGCTTCCACAAAGAGTAGGCTGATTGGGAGACACAGAAAACCAGTTTTACAAAAAAATTACAGTTTAGAAGTATGCAAGATATAAACCTTAGGCTGAAAACATGTTGCCAGCTAAAATTTTATTTCAAGAATCAGTTTATTATTAATCGACCAATGATCAGAATAATTTAGAGGTATTTCAGCTATCTTTGAATTGTTCCTCTTCCGTTCGTAGAAAGTTTGAAATAATACTGAGGATGACGAAATTCTCACCATTTTCCTCATTTATTGTGGTGATTAGTAGTCACAAGCTACCTTTGAATTGGGATGTCTTATAAGTGAGTTAATCGATAATTGCACCAGATATAGCCAGATAAAACACACACAAATACATATTGCAATACTTGAGTGACAATAAAATTTTCTTTTCCTTTTGGTCTTACAATACAATAAGAAGTACGTGACCAACAACTCCACATCTAGTTTACTTCAAACTAAATCTACTGAAGAGCATCAATGAATGATGATTCAAACTATATAAACTCTTTCAATTTCAAGACGTTTTTCAGTTCTCCAATTTCCATGCTCTCTTTGTATGTTTAGAAAAATTTTGATTAGTCAAAAACCATATATGTTATAATCATTTCAACTCTTAAGCCAACTAAAACTAACCCAAGAAACTAATAAACTGTAAGTTTTCTAGTCATTTTACAAACAGTACATACAATCTACTAAGAGATGTAGATCACATTACCTGGTCCCAATCATCATCATCAATGGTCCCTTTTATGTTTCTAAAGAATTCAGTCAGTTGACTACCTCTTTTTCTCTCGGCGAGAGATGCAGCTACCCCAGCATATATATCCACAGCTGAAATTTATGAGAAGATGCATTAATCCTAGAAGCTAATCAATTACTTCATGAGAGAAAGGCGGGATTGAAAATGAAATCATTATGCAATGGCTACCTGGAAGATTGAATTCATAAATCACTTGGAAAGCCAAATCAAAGTTCTTTTCCACAAGAGACTCAGCAATTTTGCACCTTCTCCTGCAAAAAGGAGGTGGAGAAGGTGTGACTTTCCTCACCATCATATCAAAATATTTCACAAGTACCATATACCATGGCAGAAGAACATTTTTAAAGAACATGACACCAACAATCGTAATAGAAACCCCAACAGGCCTAAGGTCAACTTTGTGACACATTCGCATTATGGAAGACAAACTAAAAGACAAATGCATATTAACTACCGACGACACGCTGCTCAACAGTTTTTTTCTTTAACTCGCTAACATGAATTGATATTAATTAACTATTTCAGAAAACAAAACTGTTTAAAAGCCCTTGTAGAAACAAAAGACATAATGTCTTTATAACTTGGAATTCTAGTCATGCTTGTTGCTTGTGCAATATATACAAATATATGAAAATACAACGCAAAAGAAACAGCTTGGGACAGTGAAGTGATTGGTTTCTTCACTATCATAAAAAACTAAAGAGATCAATAAGCCCAGCAGTAAGTAAAATGACTCGAACCTGAATGTTTCAGGATCATTTGGATTTCCGAAAAGTGAATGTTTCCAATGAGGTCCATCTGAATCGTTATAGGATCTCACAACTTCGACCTGCCATACAATAAACCCACAGGAAACATGAGAGACTAATACCAAACAAGCTGTTTACTGAATTAACTAGATTCTGGATATCAGTTCCAACCAAATAGATACATATTCATAAGTCAGATATTCATTTGATCCATACAGATTACAATGTACTAAACTACCATGGATTTTTTTTCTTTTTTCTTTTCTTCATAAAATTAGATACCTTAGGCAGGGCCAAATCATCAACACAGTTCACAGTATTTTAAATTGCCACAGAAAATGTAGTTTCTTCATAACTTATTAAGAAGCAGATAACGTTGCTCTAAGTTTTCTGGTAGTGTGCATGTCTTGGTCAAATGTGCATATATGTGAGCAGTTCCTCAAGCATAGGTCAATGAATCTCGTGATGGATTAATTCTCATGCGTACTCTTCTCTTCTCCAAATCTAACTTTAGACTGTTTCCATCTCTGCTTTTGAGATTACACATGGCAATTAGATACCCGCTTGTCTGTGCATTTTCACTCGCAAAATAATGTGCATACAAGTAACTTTAAGAATGCCAGCTGTCTCTGTTTTTCAAAATTACGGGAACCGTCTATCTTTAGAAAAAGGCACAATCTACTTGCCAGTGGATTAATCAACATAGAGTCAAGAAGGGCAGGCCCTGACCTATCAAGAAAAAACTAAGCTTACAGTGTTTAAGAGAGTATAGTATTTGAATCATGTAATCACCTGAATTGCTACCCGAGCCGAAAACTTGACAAGTCCTTCTTCAGTGAGCTTTTCAGAGGCACTTTTTCCTCTAACACCCTTCGTCACAAGCTTAGTAGAATCTCCACCTTTGTATCGTGCTGATAACGCTTCATCAAAGTGCATCTACAACCAACAAAAGATAAATGAACAACATGACAAACATATACAGGCAACTACTACAAATTCAGTACATTTGAAACACTAACATGTTTAGGTAACTAATACGCACACACAAAGGTAATATCATTTTTATACAATGATTGCATCACCAGGCTCTTCAGAAGTGAAACATAATCTGGACGTATTCAACAATTGTTATTATGAACAATTCTAAATTTGTAAGCCAAAGGTGCTATCAGGGTCAAAGCTTTCCTGTGAAACATATACATTTTATCAGCAATTCTCTAAAATGTAATTTACCTGTCAAGCATTAATCGAATGAATTAGGTAAATGTCATCACACTTTGGGAAGCTTGATTGGATAATAAAACTGAATAAAAAACTTCTAACCTACACTTGCCCAATCTACTGCAAACTTAGACCTAATCCCAAACGATGGGGTTGAAATTCCCCTGCCATTATACATCCAAATGCATAGGAACAATCCTGCAAATAGTTCAACAATTAAGGTGGTCCAAAAGCAATAAATAAAAGCATACCTTGGCATTTTCCAAGTGTTTTATAGCTTCCTCTTGCAAAGATGAGTTCATAAACAATTGGATGCAGCAAAGTCCAGCAGCAACGTGGTCCTTCTTAATAACCTGAAAGATGGAATAAATTTCTGAATTCAACTAAAAGAAAATAAAAATACAAAATGATGAACCTTCAAGCAATAAATTCTAACAGGACATTTATAAGATCAAAACTTCCCCAAGTTAAATGTATACTGCAAACAAATAAACAATTAAGTGAATAAATAGTGAAAAAAAAAAAGATGGAACACTGATCAATATGGTTCGTCCTGAAATTTTAGGTAATAAAACCATGCCTTGTTCCTTTTTCCATTAACTATTTTGATGAAGTCTTATGCGGGGTGGTAGACATAGAAGCTTGCCCTCTTTATTCAGCAAGACCATGGTGTTTTACAACAAGACTGTCCGCCTTGGAGAAAACATCTTTATCTTTTATAACGGTGGATTTAAAAAGGTTCTTGACCCAATTAAGGATGAAGACTTTTCTCAAATCCAAGGAGGGAGACACTTGGGTGCTCAAGAGTTTTTAAAAACTCCGTAGTTAATGGGTTGCAAATTAACCCCACTGTCCATTGCTATAGCACCATGGAAGGATACAAGCATGGACTTTGTGTTGGGATAGTTTACAAGTGGAAGAAAAAATGGACCAGAAGATTGGAATAAATGCTTATGAAGAATTCTTGATAAAACACATGAACAAGCCACGTTTAGTGGGGTTGCACTGAAGAAATATAGGCGCCGATAGTATTTGGGTATCATCAGCCCTCTACTTACTGTGTAAGAGGGGTCGCACTGCTTACTATTTGTGTCATGCAACGAATATTATTAATATGTTGAAGACACAACAAGAAACATCTTTAGTTAAATTGTTATACTATCCTCATTTCAGTACAAGTAAAACCCATTAAGTGAAAACTTTACCTGAAACTTGTATAAATAATTGAAATGCCTATGAGTTTCACAATAGATGCAAATACGGGCAAGGGCTGCAGCAGTATACTGGTTTACTGCTACATCTTTCGGGTTTGCAGATGTCATTCTTTCTGAAATCACTTCTTCCAAAATAGGCATTGCGCCATAACCAATACACAAATCACACAAATCGTCAATAGTCCCATAATCAGTTCCCAAAGGGTCTGGCCTTTGAGGGGATGAGGACGAAGATGCCACCCCCACTGTTGATGGCTGAGGAGGTGGGGCAACAGTATTTGGAGGAAAGAACAGCATGCAAGCATCATTGTAATGGCCATGCCTAAACATGAAATTGAGCAAATGCTGTCGTGCATACTGCAAAGGGTTGCAAAAAGTTACATACAAGAACCTGATTATATGAACAAAAACATAAAGTTTATAATTGGCAATAGAACTGGAGAAGGAAGTAGCAAGAACACTACCATTCATAACACTAAGATACAAACAAATAAAGAAAGAACCACCTAAATATGTAATATCAATTGTGTTACCAAACAAAAACAAATAAAACAGAACTTCTTATGATATGTGTGTGGGGCAAGATCAACTGATATTAGTAAAAAAATCCAAAAAGCAGTTAAGTTCGCACCATTTAAATAAATTTTCAAGATTTTGTTTTTGGTCAATCCTAGTGTTGGATTGAATGCTCTAATCATGAACATAATATTAACCAAATTTAAGCTCAATCCAATACAGGCAACCATCCAATCACGAAGGTTCAACATTGACCTAAAGAGACTCATTCAAATGCAATAATTTTTTTTAAAAGAAAATAGGATTTTAGTGAAGTAGGAAAGCTAATTACAAAGAGTAATCCACAATCTCAAGAGAAAATATAAAAAACAATAAAGAACAACTCAAAATGGTAAGCTAAAAAAAGCTCAAAATTCGAAATATCTAGTCTCACTTCACAGCTGCTAACAAATCCAACATTATAGTCTCACATTCAAATGCAGTATCACCTAAATATTTAGAGATATCAGATAAATCTGAAATTTGGTAATGTGCAGTACATCATTAAACGCAATGGTAAGATAGGCAAAAAGGAAATACTACAAAAATTAGCAAGTAATATAAGTAGCTCATGATGAGATTCCTTAGTCATACTGTTGTTGATGCATGTGACTGAAAACAAAACGTCAAAATGCAAAGTTTAAACATTCAGATGCTTGTCATTTAGAATCTGTAAACTGGGATGCTAGACATAAATGTATCAAACTTGAAACTCTAGCTTCAGCATAGAAGGAAGTTGCAACTTACTTCTTGTAAATAGTTGACACACTCAACATACCGAACGCTGTCTAAGTTGCTGCGTGGTCCATCTTCAAAGTCTGAAATATATGTGGAATTATTATTTGCAGATTCATGAGAACGCCTGGATCTCTCTGAACGAGGAAATGTGGAAGGCAAGTACAACACATTGAGATATGAATCAGCAGAAAGCGAATCATCCAAGATTGTTGGTGCACTTTTAGCCAAATGTTCATACCTGCAGTATAAGTTGCATTTTCAGTTTATACATAATGACTAGCTTCAGAAAAGTGTTTCTTCTCCTGTCCTTTTGTTCATTACATGAGAAAAATTCAAGCATAGATTTACTTATTCAGAATCAAAATTCCAGTGCACAGAATACATAAGGTACCTGAGACATAAGCAAAATTCTATTGGAAATGTCATACAGGGTCATGTTCAGAAACTCAATTAAAAAAACCAAGACCTGATACATGAGCAACACTACAGTGCCTCTCATCCCAGGCCCAGGGCCACACAAATAGATGTCAATCTTAAAATATATATATATATTAAATTAAAGAAAAAATGCCTTTCCCATTCCAGGAAAAGGGCTGCTACATACATCATGCACGCGCAATGGATAAACTCAACTCTTCTTGAACATTACCTCATCTCAAATTTAACAACTTCAGATTGGCAAACAGGCTCAATAGCCAGTAAAGAATCTTGAAGCTTATTACTTTCAGTTTAGTTTAGGACTTTCTGCATAGAGTTGAGTTTCTTCTTTCTCATGCTTATTGTAAACCTTCACATCTACAAAGATCGGATTCTAAAACCTTCAATGATAATGTGTTCTTCTAAGTTGTTATTAAGACAAAATAGCCTAGTGATAATGTGAACAGCATTTTTTTTAAAACAAAGTCGCAGCACATGCTCAGCAATACTGCCATTAGGAAATAGAAGGAGCTATCAAACTCCTATAGAAACCTTCTAAAACCTAGCCTAGCTTGAAAAAAAACCTGTCTCAAACTCCGGCTCACACAGCATCCCGTTCACAAGTTAAAAATTTAATTTCTGATTTCAAAGCTGTATTGCATCTTACATGGAACGAACAGCTGAAACATCAACCGGCGGACCTCCCTCGATTGTATTGATGATCTCGAGAATGACAGGCGCAGGATCGGCCTTGTATAGCTGAAGAGCTTGCCTAAAAATCAGAAGGGGGAAAATGACATTAATAAGCAACTGTACCATATATATATATATATATAGAGAGAGAGAGAGAGAGAGAGAGAGAGAGAGAGAGAGAGAGAGAAGGGGAAACATAGTTCATTTCTATCGATCAATAAAGCCATAGCATTTTTATGCCAAATTCAAAAAAATAAAAATCCTTAGCCTTTTTATGCCAAATATGAACTAAACATACTTGAACTTCACACGAGCTTGTGCATAGTGCTCCATCCGAATCAAAGCATGTCCCCATGCATTCCAAACAGGGACAACATCAATCTGACAGAAGCCCCACATATTCATAAGCTCAACATGCCTTAAATAATCACGCCAAAGGAAAAACATACTCTAAACAAAACAGAAGAATTAACAGCAACTTCCAGCTACGATACTTACCTTGCACTTTTTGCATGTATATACAGCCATGCTGTATCGTTCATCTACAATCAACCTATCACGGAGACAGGCAGATGACTCTTTATCGGCAATATCATCTAGAGAAGCAGCAATTCCGGATCCCAGAAGGCTCTGGAGCAGCTCAGCACGTCCTAGCCAAATGTCTGCCTGCAAGAGAACTTCAGATAGCTCATCTGTGGACTGACTGCCCACACTGGAGCTACCAGCATCAGAGGATGCATCATCAGCGTCCCTACTTCTTTCAGAATTACTCGACAAATCACTACCACCCACAAGCTTTCTCAGCAGGGATTTAGCATAAAGTAGCCCCTGTAAAAGCATGCGGTGAGAACTAGCATTGCAATCTGCATTACCAACTAAACTGCACATAAAGGTGATTGCATAACAAAACCATAACCCTGTCTTTACAAGGCAAAGATACATGATCTGCCTTTGTTGGTTATGGAATTTTAACCATGTTGTAAGAGCTTACTGAAGGTATACCTGTACAAACGTCTCAGTGGCATGATATGCTCGACCAATTATTTCCATAGATGCATTCTCTGGCAATTGTTGGGAGCTCAGCACATTCTTCATCTGATTAACACACAAATCCAATGCACTCTTTGCAGAGACAGAGTCATCAGAACATAGAGAAAGCAGTGCCTACAAAAATAAATACCAAACTGTCAGCCGAGCAGCATGCCTAAACAAGATCCCAGCATGCTGAAGAACCCACTACTTTAACTGGATATACAAGCATAAAATGTTACAAATCAGAGGAAAACTTCATACAGGGAAAGTGTATAATTAAGCTTGCGTGCCCTTATGAAATTGGCAATCCTCAGAAGTTAGAATACCGATGTAAGATTAACCCATGGATTCTCCCATAATATCTACATATGAAATGGAGCAAATGGCAGTATGAAACATTATTAGCTTTATGGACAGCAAGGAACATATTTAGCTTTACTGTCTTTATTATGTATCTAGGGGTGCTTTGCAAATTAAAATGCAAAAGGTATAGCCTATTTCACTAGAATACCTTGAAAAGGGTAATGTCAGGGGCACTTTCATATCGGTGAGATGCACGAACAGCTTCATCCTTCGTTGAATCACCAGTTAGCATCCATTCTTCAGAAATTGAAATAGCAGGAAGCCGTTCTTGCCCATCAACAGAATATGATGAAGCACGATCCTCCTGGATACCAGCCATGGCCTCCCAAGCTACTTTTTCCGATGATGTCAATCCAGAACTCTTTCTTTTACGGTAAACATCTTTTGGGGCGGCCCTGTCTCCAGTATTTCGTGGAGCCCAAGAGAAAGCTCGACGAGCCTCTTTTTGCAAGTTATTTAGACTGCTAGTGAAAGAAGACCTCACAGGAGCACCTGTTCTTGTTTTCTGCTTTAATCTAGTCCCCGAAACAGATACTCGATATTCTCTTGGAGGTGAGCTAATACTGATAGCAATAGCTTTAGCAGCGTAGGCAATAATGACATTATTGTCTCTCAACAAAGGAAATTCTTTGAGAATCTGTTAAGCAAAAAAATGTTGATTAAGTAACAGCATCAGAGAACTACAAACACAGAAAAACATGCAAAACACCAAACCGGATAAGGAATCGCAATCCAAATTTTATGCCTTTCATGCAGTAAGTAGTGACAAATGATCTTATGGTATTCAAATCTTTCTAAATACAAAATATGCTAGACATTCGTGTGTGACTGAAGGAACTTAAGAAGTGATATCTAACCAATGCAGCAGACTGTAGCTGTTTCCTCATCAGAAGAACCTCAAGTATCAAATGCGGGTGCTCGTGCAAGGAAGAACATCTTTGCTGCCATGGCAACGGCAAGGCAGCCAGAACACGAAGACCTAAGGCCCATGAGTTAAGCCGAGAAACCTCAACATCTGAAAGATTCCCTTCTCTTCGCTTCAGGAAGAAATGAACCTTTACAAAAGTAAAAAATAAAAATAAAAATCACAACTAAGAGGTATATGAAATTCAAAACTCAAATACTATACTTTATGAGATCAAAATAAATTTCCAGCAGAATATTGCCAAAAAGAAAACTAATTACAAGCAGCTGCTTTGACCGCAAATCAGGTAAAAGCTGCATTGCACCCATGGCAACTGGTAGAGCATCATCTGAGTCACGTAGGGAAGAAAGAAATCGTGAAGCTTCTGCTGGACCTCCACCACTGAGAGGATCTGCAGTCAAAAGTTTTACAAGTTGCCGGCCCTGCAGTTCCCTCCTCAATTCTATGGATAATCCTGCACTTTCAGCCACTTCTAAAGCAGCAGAAACAGCTCCTTTTCCAGCTAATCTAAGTGCTAACCCCTCAGGATCTTCCTTACACTCTGCTTCAACCTGACATTGGACAAAGAAAAACAAAAAGAGAGAATAAAACCCAAATTAATACGATATCCATGCTACCATGAAATAAATAAATAAAAACTAGCAGAACTATGCTCTTAATATCTCTATCATTTTCACTTCTCATTTTAGTCCACAGAGTCCAGAATTTTAACCTCTTGCCAGCTGCTAAAGTGCTCATCTGCATTTAGAATGTGGCTGTACCTCTGCAAAGCTTGTCTCATATGCATGACCTATGCATCCAAAAGGAGTACATCATCAACCAAAAATAGATGAAAAATTAATGCAAAATAGAGAACCCTTATCAAGCTTCAGGTAATTGAGACAGAGATTTAGCAGTAATAGAATATAAGCAACTTATCAAATCAAAAAGCAGTACCTCCTTCCTAATGGGATCATTTTGAGGTAGGTGGCAGCTGCACATTGTGAGAACATCCAAAGCAGCATCCAACTCCCATCTATGCATATACCTGGAATAAAACTTGTAAGATTCTAGAAATTCTATGGAAAGAAGCACGTAATTGTTCCTACATACCATCAGTGCAACAATGGGAAAAGTGTTTAGCTGATTTACAACATGTAATGCTAGGAACCAAGCCGAACCAAAAAAAGAGACTCAGAGGGAACGAGTGGGGAATTGACTCTTTCCAACTAACAGGAACAAGACATTTTCATTAAAGACCGCAATAGATTCATAAACTTCCTGCATCACTTAAAAATTAATAAAAGGCCATGTATATAAATCTGAAATATCAAATAGGAACATTTTTATTACTAGAACCAAGCACTGCTCCACAAATGTAAAAAATAAAGATGATAGATGCCAAAGGAAAATATCTTAATATATTTCTTATCAGCTAGCATTCACCAAGGGAACTTATAAACCCATGACATTACATACTTGAGAGCAAGTCTAGCAGCCACTTGTTTATCTTTCAACCGCAGGCAATACTGCCAATTATTGCTCCAGATACTATTGCCTCCATAACCCTGAGAGAGTCCAGCGACTGAATGATTTTCTTCCCCACATTCAATGATTAGCTGAAGTAATTGATCTGAAGCTCCATTACGTAGAAAGCGATCAGAAAGTGCAAGAGCATCCATGAGTTTTCCTTCATCTATCAATCTGTTAATTGACAGCAATCAGTGACTGGAAAGAGTAATGCCACCTTCAATTGTCAGCATGATGACAAAATTATCCTAAAAGCAAACAAAAGAAGAACAGAATTGACACCAATAACACACCCTCCCTCCAAAAAATAAAGGCAATTCCCGATAAATATGCTCTCCAAAACCAGATAATTTATACATGAAACTCCATAGAAACTAAAGACGCTAATCCAACATATGCATGCATATATTTCTCATAAAATTCCTTATGTCTGAAAAGTCTTCTTTCACTCTGCTTTTTCAGCACTAGAACCAGTCATACGATCATGCTTTCTGTCTAGTGGAAGATTTCTGAGTATGTATCTTAGTAGGTCATACAATTCGAAAAATTGACTTAGCAATGTGAGTCCCACCTTAGAATTCAAAGTAAACATGCCAGAATGTTAGCAAACATTTATAGAGAACACCAGCAGAAGATAACAATAAAATCAGCTGAAGAAGTGAACAAGTATTGAGACCCAAAAAGGAAAAAGAAGTGAACGAGTAACTGTTTATTTGAATGAATGTTGAAACAAGACAGAACTACAATACCGCTGTACAGCTTTCTCATATGGTTCTTCATTTTCCCAATCAAAAGAAAGGAAAACTGAAGTGTCAAGCTCAGCAACGTCAGATTTTGAAGAACCATCCCAAGGTTCAGTAGCTGCACCATCTTGGCCACTGGCGTCTGGTAAAGCTGTTGAAACACTACTGCTACCAACAATGTCATCAACTTCTGACTCAGTATCACTATCAATCTCACGTAGTCTCTTGATAGCTCTTGCTTCAGCTCTAGCCTCACCACCATCGGCAGTTTGCTTAATGGTTACAGCAAACTCCGAAACTCGATGAAGGTTAGTTTGCATTTGTATCCATCGGTTTAAAGTTGGGAACCTGCACGTCAAAATAACAAGTAAAAACTAGGAAACCATAATGTAAATGACAAAGGAAAATAATTTACAGGCATGAAAGTAACCTCTCAGATTGATCAAGAGCAAACTCATAAAACAACCGGTCAACATCAGGTGCCTGCAGCAATCCTCCGTCCAAGGAGCTCGATATAGAAGAATCACTGCCATTGTACAAAATGGTACTCCCAAAAACACATGCTAAGACCGCCCTCACTGGGGATAGTTTAACCAAATGTTTTACTATATCTAACTCTAAAGGGTATAGAGGGATTCCAGGCAATGATGAGGAACGGCAGTAACTATTAGGCTTCGCTTCTTTGAAAGAGGGGGACAATACTTTATTTTCTGAGCCACTTTTAGGGAAGGTGGGAGTGACCGGAATGCAAGCCCACCCATGACCAGATCGTGGGGGATAAACTGGAGGTACACATGCTGAAATTACTTCATGGACAAAATCTGCACACATAATCTCAGCTACCTTACCAGCTGCATCAGTGCTGCCTCGATCAAAGACAAGACGGGTTAAAAGCTGCAAAATACAGTAGCCATACACGAGCATATCAATAATACAGCAGAAACAGAAATTTGCCAACTCCTAACATAAAGAACTTGTCAGCTTTCAAGTTAGTCCAAGTCAAATAGATCATGACACATAATTAAGAACTAAGAGACCTTCAACAATCAGATTTCATTGGTATCAAATTAAACAATAAAAACAGACTGGCAAGTCCTGCATCAAACAGAGCTAGTAATAACCCTTTATATATCATTGCTACCATTACATTAACGATCCATAAAAACCATGTATTTCTGAAAATTAAAATTATTACACATATCTATCTAATCAGTTTTTCATGAGACGAGTATTATATTTGAATAGGTTCTAACAGAAAAACCATAGTTTTCAACTTGTACAAATATGAGTAACATGGAAAATATAGTTTGCATTGCATTTCTTTTTCCTCATTTTCATTAATTATACATTCTCTTCTTCTTTTTTTGTATAAGAAAAAACAATCGTATTCAAGAAAAAGATACTTTTGACAACCAAACTGCAGCTTGGGATAAAGTTAAAACTTTTTGTCTTCATCCAGTATACGTTTACTGTTTCAGCAAGTGGGACATTCCTGGTAAACAACATGAAATGCTACATACAAAAACTAGCACAACTACTCATCAGTTCCACATTTACTTCCATTATAGTTGGGCCTAAAAGTCAATATAACATAGTACTTCATGTCGCATCTACAATAGTTGTAATTGTATAGTTTGAGGTTCTCTTTTGAAATTAAACCTAAGTATCTACGCAGTTCCTGAAATTAAGATGCTTCCAAAAATATCCGATTGTTTGAACCAAATCTCAATTCCAAAATTTTATTGAAAACAAAACGCAGAAAGCAAAGAATTCTTCAATAACACAGAAAATAATCTTACATCTTTGGGCCACTCATACACGAGTGAAAAAAAGTTGAAATCATGAGTTGTATCAGTTCCATCAACTATGTCACCAATTGCAGCAATATGGAGAATAAACTGTGAAAGATATGTCATGGGTTTGGTACTTAATGAACCAAAAAATCTCTTCCCACTGTCCTTTACATCATAACCAACAGGCTGCACACTTGTTTCTCCAATTGCAGAACTTGAAGGTATCTGCTTGGCAACTCTTAGCCCAAGTCCAAAAACTCCATCCTTGTCAAGATCAGAAAGAACCTTCTGTTCAGCAGATGGGCCTTCTCCTTTATAGAAATTTAGCTCTGTTTCTTCATCAGCCACAGCTCTTGCAAGATTATGGAGCTTACCTGTGTGAAATTAAAGACATGTTTAAGCCATATGAAGCAGAGCAGCCATAGAGCATATTTATGTTTAAGCCATATGAAGCAGAGCAGCCATAGAGCAGATTTCTGTTTAAGCCATATGAAGCAGAGCAGCCATAGAGCATATTTCCCCTTCCTTCCACACTACGAAAAAGGGGAACTATAAAATGTACCACTGAGAAACTGCCGCTTGCCCTTGTGAGCATCCTCAATCATATGATGTAGCATATCAAGAACACGTTCCCGTTGTCCTAGTCGGAGGGATTCCTTTGGTGAGGCAATAATAATCTCGCCAGACAAAGTGACCTGAAGGGCTGGAGGATTATCCTAGATGAGCAGATCAAGAAGCCAGGATCAATAACTAACAGTAAGAAGTAAACACCAAGAATGTTTTAATGCAGTAAGCATTCTAAACAGTGAAGCTATTAGGGACAGATAGTAAACACCAAGAAGTAAACAAAAATGGAAGAACCATAGGATGGCAACGAATTATTGTGTTTAAATCCTGATTAAACAACCTTCATAATTAGATAGTGCAGTCTTTAATGGCCAATAAGAACTCTTTATCCCCCAAAAAAAAATTCAAGATCTCACCTGATCCAAGAACTCATGTAAACGCTTAAGGATTCGTTTTAAAACAGAAATAACTGCCACTTCAAGGATCTGATCCCAGTAAGTGGAGCCTATCTTTGGAGAAACTCCTGGATATATCTCAGACAGCAGAACTTGAGCCTGCACATATAACAAATCATAGCTTTCCGTAAAACCAAACCACTGGAGACCATATGACTCTTGAATTAAACACCCTAACACAAAAACCGATCTACTGGAAACCATATGGAGGAAAATAAGGGTCCATTTGAATGGAGTAATTTCAAATCTAGGGATTTAGATGACATTATAAGGTTAAATTGTTTTTTTAGACTACTACAATCCATGTATGCCAAAATATTAATTAGAAGGAAATGAGGAAAACAAATGGATTCCAGATGGCTCCTTCCATAAAGTCATTTCAAATATACTACATCTAGTTATTCTAAATACATCCAACATGATGTTTTCTAGTTTTTTTGAACATAGCCTTGTTAAATCCAAATCCTATCTTTCAATTACCTTCATCTAAATGGAGCCTAAGAGAATTTCAAATTAGGGGGAACATGAAATTTCTAGATGTTGTGACACATGGAGAGAGTTTTCTCCAGGAGTGAATAATCAGTACCAGTGGAAAGCCAAAGTAGCAATTGAGGCAAAATTTACTTTCTTCCAAACTCATAATATTTCTCACACATGGCATCAAGTTTTACAACTAATACTTCGAACAGGGAAAAAGACCATGAAATGACATTTGTTTAGGAGGACGATAATAACAAAAATGTTGGTTTGGTAAAAGTATTTACTGACTGCTTAGGGGTGGAAAAGTAAAATAGTAACTGACAGTGAAACTTTCAGATTATCCTCCTCACATCGATTTCTCATAAATGTTGGTTTGGTAAAAGTATTTACTGACCACTTAGAGGTGGCTTGGGCAATTTCTATATCATCAAGAAAACATTAAAAATTTTAATTGGATTTTTTAACACCACTTATCTTCTGGAAATTAGAAAATTTGAAAACAAAATAATCTAAGACAAGTATATATGAAGACAAAATATCAGTATCTTCATCTTCCGAGTTTATTTGAGCATTGCCTGATCCAAAAGCTGCTGGGATATCTTTGCAGACCGAGCAGAAGTAGCAGCAACGTCAATACAAAGAAGAATCTGGAAGGTTATATTGAGAATATCAGCCTAAACCTTAGAGAATTGATTAAATATTCAACCTCACTTGAAGACAAAGGGGAATAGAGACTTAACACTCTAAGCACTTACTGCAGCCAAAGGACCTAACTGGGAGCGCAATGAAGAAAAATCCAGATCATGTATTGTAGAAGTCCCACCATCAGTAGCACGAGAGACTACATCTTCTACCTAGAAAAGCCAGAAAAGTGAGGCCATTTTATGAGAGAATACTGATGAAGGCACCGCAATACAAAACAAAACCACAAAAAAAGTCCACATAGAAAGGAAAGTAAAGTAAATTTGGAACCAAAGACAACAAAGATTCAGCAATATTATTTAAGCAAGACGGTTATAGATAGTTAAAGCTGACAAGCATAAAATAAGCAGTTCAAGGAATTTGATCTGAATCATACAGATTGTCTTCTGACGGCACTATCCACCCACTCAGCTAATTCGAGGGTAGCTTTATCTTCTGCAGACAATGAAAACCGATGCACTGCTTCTTCCCCAATGTCATACTTTGCTCTTTGCATGCAACTGAGATATATAAGAACAACTATAATATTTACCTTCAGAAAATAAGATGTCATCAACTTCATATTAACTGATGATGTACTATCATCTTCAAATATCAGCATCTATTTCTATCATTTGGCAAATGAGGTCATCACATTTTGTTTGGCCTGGGTGGTCAATATAGTTTATAATCGTTATAAACTACCATTTTCTTATAGGATAAACCCCCATTTGCAAACCCTATAACCAATATCCGAAAAGTAATTCATGCACAAGAACCAATTGATCATCATATAAATTCCCAAAGAAGAAAAGGCTTGTAGAACTCACAGGTTAAGTAGTTTAGATGGTGCGGCACGTAATACAGTTAATGCCTCCTTCCACCGCCACTGGCGTTCAGATAAAGGAAGAAGACGCTGCAAAATTGACAACCGCCATTCCCACTCTTCAATGAAATGTTTAGCAATTGATGCTCTCCACTCCAATGCTTGTCTTCCACCCCTACTTACGCCATCACTTAGAGCATGATCTAGTTCAGTTATAGTTGAAGGAAGACAGTGATGTAATATATCAAGTAGTTTCCCCGTGAAAGATACAACCAATTTGTTTCCCTCTTCACGTGTTAGATCAGTTTGTTCTGAAGAACATGTGTAATGTGATTCAGAATAGCTCCCTGGTGAGGCACAATGAGCCAAATTGAGAGAAAGATCATCCATATGTAAAAGCGAAATTATGACATTCGCCATCATGATCTGCATCATTACAGAGGCATTATAAAATAATTACAATGAACAACAGGAAAAAGATGCAGCAAACTAATAAAACTGATGACATCACGAACAAATTGAGAGCATTTAGATTTCAAAGGAAAACATGAAACTTCAAAATAAACTTGAACAAAATACCAAAATGCAATCCCTTTAGCAGTTGCTAATTCTCTAGCATCAGAACATGAATGATAAATAATTTCTTTTTCATGCATTTTTCGGCGATTATATTTTACACAAAACAACTTTCAAAGACAAAATGCAACAGATTTGCCCGAGGAAACATGTTAGACATGTAATTGCAAGTTGTACTTATCAAGCATAAACATGAGAAAATAACAGTTTTAACAACCACAAAAAGGAGTTAGGATTGAAAATGTTGGGCTAAAAAAAACATATTCACAATAGACTACCTTGCGAGGGATGTCATTGACAGCCTCCAAATGGTTCTGCAGATCTTTCAAATGGTCAAATGCAACTTGATGAAGACTTTCTCTTTCACCAGTCATAGTCCTTTCCATCACTCCAACCGCAAGAACAGCTGAATCTAGAGCATACCGCATGTGCATAAGTTCAATATCCTGCATCCTACCATATAATAAAATAGAATAGAGAAACGCGAAAACATCAACATGTTAAGAAAAGCATGTCAAATCCCAAAATGACAAAAATATGAAATACATAGAGTGCACAATTGGTCCCACATCCCCAGCCCCAGCTTCATATACAGATATCTCTATTATCACCACAAAGAAGAAGAAAAAAGGAAAACCAACTAATTTTAGATATCCAAATATATGAGTAAATAAATAAAGTAGCATAAAAGGATGGCAGCATTGTCAACCCCAGCTCACTTCCCACACAAGATGATTTCTTTTCATCCTTGAGTAATACATGATGACAAAATAAATCGTGCACAACAAAGTAACACTAGTTCTAGTACCCACTTAGCTATGATACAAGAATACACACCTCTTCCAGGCTTCTAAAGTTGAAGAAATTGGCTGCATGCTGATCAATTCAATAGCCTCCTGAAACTTTATGCCTGGAACAACATCAAACAATACCTACAGAAAATGCACCCGTCACATTCCAACATTCAATACAAAAGTGTTAAAAATAAAAAGAAAAAAGGGTACACTACAATGCTAACTATATCTTTAGCATTTCTAAAGAAATATAATTCGGGGGAAAGTGGTAAATGATTGTTCAGTGAAGCTTTCTGAAATAGCAATCATTAGGCATGTCCACAATAAGAATTTGTGATAAATTATTTTTCCTTTTTAGTAAAAATAATTTGTTTAGAATGCAACCTTATTGTGCCTGACATGCCAATAATTCTTCAGAGTTCAGATACAGACAATATTTGGAGTTTCATTTTATAATGTCAACACCATCATCAAGGAACCATGGGTTATTTTTGAAAGTTGAATTTCTCTTTAACAAGCACTGAGTCAATGTTTTTGCATTTTTCATGTGAAGGCAATGATTCATTACTAACTGGCATAGAAAAAGAAAATACCCAGCAAACCCCTTAACATATGAAGGTAAGGTGAAAACTGCAACGGGAATTGAACATGTTCAGAGATCAAAAGACAATTTTTATGCAGAGAAAGATTGCTACAAACTTACGAGTTACAACACAATATAATAGTATTATTATATTAATGTATAACATAATTGTAATGCAAATGCACATAAAAATCAAAAAATAATTTAAAAAAGATGCTAGCATAGACATTTACATAAATCATCACATGGTATTGGCTTCTATGTGGATTGTTTAATTTGAAAGAAATAATACGTTTTTCATGATATGGTGGAGGAAGTGGATTTACATTGGGATATAATAGAATTACAATTTTAGCTTTTCTTGGAGTGTATTTGTTGAAGCATTTCAAAGACTCACTCATGTCGATCGGACAGAGTTTTGGGTTGAATGTAAACTGATTTTATATGTCATGCCATGATTGTTGGTCTGATTTTGATGGGATCTAGCCCATCTTTCTTGTAGTTTTTCTTTCTCAGTTTTTAATAAGATATAGTTTTCCTTCTAAAAAGAACAAAGAACTAGGCCACAATAAGATTATTTTTGAGGACTTACCCGAAGTGGACTTTGAACCGAAAGCCTTTCCAGTACGAAATTCTCAACAAAAGGGTCTAACTGCTGATCTTCACTACTGAATGCTATTTGTTCTTTAGCAGACAACATCAATGATAATTTTGAATTCCATGATTGACCAGAATTGACGCAGGCAACAAAAGAGGCAAGATCAAGCTGATAACATAAAGAATCACAAAGATACTCCACACACGATACCTGCCAATGAATAACACATACAGTCACATATTTCCTTTGAATAATAACAATGATATCATGCCACGAATATCACAAGGAAGACTTTAAGGGCAGTACCTCATCAGATAGATTACTATAAAGAGAAGATTCTTCCAGCCGAAAAACTTGTGATTTACTTCTCCACAGCAGTTGCATTAATTTCCTTCGTGCTGTAGTTTTTCCAGATAATAAATCCCAACCCATGGTGGCTACCAGGGGCTGAAGGCGGGGAAACAATAAAAGAATCTGCACATATATGGACAAGAAAGGCTTGTAACTATACTAGCAATCCACCATCAAATAATGCAATAACTGATCCCAAATAATAATTAGAATACCATTTTACTCACATATTCAATTTAAACATAAAACTGGGCACATACATTGCTAGCTTCTTGAAGCTGCTCTCTCTTTACAGCAGACAAAGCAGTGTCCATGACACATTCAAGGACATGTAAACCCGAAACACGAGCATAATGATACATGTCTCTCATGCAAAATCCAACTACAGTGTTGAGGGTAGAAGTTTCTGTATCGGGATTCAATTCTACATGATATCTTTGAAGACGTTCCAGAGGTGGTGGAATCTGGTTGTTATCAAGAGATCTGTACACCTCAATCTCTTTTGAGAGTAAGTCATCTTGAAGAGCCTGCAGGAAGCCACCTGCCAAGTCAATATTACCCTCCAAGAATGCATGGCTCAAAAGTAATACAAATACATATTGAATGGGACCCAATGAATGATAAAAAATACAAGATGACTGATTGTTAATGTTCAAATACATCTCAACACAGGTTAAATAATTTATATTATATAAAAAAATCCCGGCGACCATGATATGTATTAAAAAGAAGAAGAAGAAAAACTGCCATTTATTATAACCATTAGCTTCTTACATCAGAATAACCACCTAATAGATTCGAACAATCTACAGAACTTATGAAACTGGCTGAACTAATCTACCTAGTTCAGGCTTAACCAGTTTTCTACATACATATCCATGAATTTATGTGGTTTTGAGATGTGTTTGCTGCAAAACTTCAACAAGGGAAAGCATTCCAACTTCGACCATGCACACAAAAATAAATTTAAAAAAGAAAAAAAGAAAAGGAGATAACTATCCTTTCCAACTAGGTATTGTAGCTTTCCAAACATCCTCAGCTTAGCTTTAACAAGTTATGGTATGCATCGTGTAAGGACCTAACCAGGATCCTTCAGCAAAATCATCTCACAGAAAATTAATTGCAAGACTACTGGCATATTTTAAACAATTTGCTGACAAAGACTTGTACCATGCAAAATCCATTATAAGCAAAATGGCAAACATTACTTGTATCATTTTGACAAGATGTCCACAATTTGATGCAATAGCCGTGCTATAAATCCACAGTAATTTTTCTCGCATGTTACGCCAAGAATCTCCATATCCCTCCTTTCCTGATGACACCATCTTGAGGAGATCTTGCAAAACCATGCTGCAAGGAACATCAAGAGTGAATGGAAAAAAAATTCTAGAAGAAAGTAAGCAGTACATCCTAAGGCCACTTTTGGTATTTCAAGGAGAAGATACCCTAATAATAACTACTTCCTTTTCTGATATTGCCATTCTCAAAATTCATCCAAGATGCAGTAACACATAAATCTAATCTCACATCTGAACACCACAGACACCACTCCTAAGATGGCCCACAATTCATGAAGCATCTTCAAAGTAACATGTATAAAAGCTTTCTTAAACTGACCAATCCTCCTCATACCTATCTATCACATTTATGACAAACCAAACAACTAGGCCCAGAAGCTAAAAACATAAAATATGTGTCAATCTTCATATTTGCCTACCAACTGTAGAAGACTATTGAACAGAACCACAAACCTTTAATCTTGGTATCAATGGTTTCTTCTTTGAAAAGGTTTAGCGCAGGTTTAAATTCTAACTAGTTAATGAAACAATTGTGCAAGATAGAGCGTAAGTGGCACTGAGATAAGTACAAACCATAATCTATAAAAACACTACACATATTGTACAAATAATAATCCGTTCAAATTTTATAAACATACCGATACTCAGTCTCCTCCACTCCATAATCAAGGTGAAGAAAATGAATACGCGAAACCACTCCATCCACATCACCATCCTTCATGCACTCTTTCATAGCATCCAAGTGAGCTAACTGAACACTCCTTTGTATCAAACCAAGAACCTTCAAATCCTCCTTGGACATTTCCCCTGCATTTTCATCCCTCCTCAACGTTATTGCTAAACCCGAAGAATCATATCCCTCCCATCCCCTCACTTGGCTCTGTATATTCCAACACAACGCGTCAAAAACATCACGGTTGTCCCAAACTACGCTCCTCAAACACATCAATTCGCCTTCCTCAATAGATACAACGCCTGCAGCCTCATTTTCACTCCCACCATCAGTATCAGCAGCACCTACTACTACGGAGTCTGGCTTCAATCTATTTACGCCCAATTCCAAAACCCTATCCAAAATTCTCACACAGCTATCCAATTCACCACTGGCATCTCTCAAATCCTTGCCAGTATCCTCACTCTTACCCAAAAACTCTGCTCGCTCTTCGAAACTCTCGCTCTCGCCTAATCCTTCTTTCTCCTTCTCTTTCTCTATGCTCTCCAAATCAAAATTCTTCCGCATACTCTCCGAGACGCGGTCGATCAAATTCTGAACTAACAACAAGAACTCGGCGCGCAATCGCAGGGTTTCGGGATCGAAGCTCCATACCGACGAAGCGTTATCGAATTGCAACAGTTCAAGGGTCGATAAGTAAGTGAGCAGAGCTGGTGATGGGCATGATTTTGACCAGAGAATGTTCTCGAAGCGACCCGAGTGAGCGACGATGGTTTGGAGCACGGCAAGAGCGAGGTCGGGGTTTCGAGCTCGGAGAGCAACGACAATCGCTCGAAGAGGCTCAAATTGGGCGAGATAGAGATGGTTCGCGGCTAAGCGCGAGAGGATTTCGGTTTCCTTGTCCATTGCAACGCCGAGCCGAGAACCGAGCCCTAGGGTTTTGGATTTCAGTTCATGAGGGTGATTTGGGATTCGGTGTGGTTGTGGCTTGTCGGAGTGTTTGGTTCCCGGAAAGTGGTCGAAAATTGTGGTTTTTGTGGATTGGATGAAGTCGACTGTGGACGTGAAAGAGAAAATTTTTGTATTGAGAGTTGAGAGGGAGTTTTCGGTCAGGGATTGCGCGTGTGGAAGACGCTAAATCTGTATATGGTTGTTTGGTTCTTGGGAAAGTAGATCCGAGGAATGACGGAAAAGCGACGTCGAGGTAATGTGTTTCAAAGCACGTCACTGGAACTGAAGAAGAACCGTGAAGAAAATGCAACGAGGATGACAAACCGCCAGTGCAACTGTCAGACGGCGTCGTCTTGCATATTATGTTACCGTTAGGTGAAAGTGAAACATAAAAGGGTAAATCTCGGAGTGCAGGACGATTAACAGCTCTCTTTGAAAAGCCTTTTTATCCCAAAAAGTCTATGACATTTGAGAAATTATCAGATTGTATCACTAATGGTCCCTAATGTCAATATAAGTGCTCTTAAATAGTTCTTTTATTAAAAAAAATTATTAAATCCAGAGATATAACTGTCAAATCAATTCAAAATTATAAAATATATATCTTTTATTTCCTTCCCTTCACTCTTTATTGCTTCTTCTTCTTTCTCTCCCTGTGAATATAATATAACCTAGGGGTGGCATTTTAGACCCAAAAACCACAAAAATCGTAAAAATCAACCGATAATTTACCGCAATGGAACCGTAATCACGGGAAACCGAACCGTATTTGCAGTATGAAGAACCGAACCGCATTTGCGGTTGCGATTGTGGTATTTGATTTTCAAAACTTGCGGTTACCTCAAACCGCAACTATATTTTTTAAAAAAAAAAAAATTTGCATTTTGTAAATAGCAATTTGTGCTCAAACAACACAACAGGGTCCTTCAAATCCACTCACCACCACCAACACTTGAGTTTGTAACTTTAATTTGTAACATTGGTGCATTGTATTTTCCTTTTAGTTTGTAACTTTAATTAACTTTGAATTTGATTTTTCCTTTGGGTTGTAACTTTAATTCATTTTGCATTGCATTTTCCTTTTTGTTTGTAACTTTAAAGGATTTGGAATTGGAATGCTTGAGAAGTTGAGGTTGTGAATGTTTGAGAAGTATAACTTTAATTGGAATGCTTAGAATTGTAACTTTAATTTTCTTTAGGTTGTGAATGCTTGAGAAGTTGAGGAGGTTGTGAATTTATATATGCTGAGAAGTTGAGGTTGTGAATTTATATTTTTTGGTTAAAGTATGCTTGAAATCAAAAGGCTTCAAAAGAAGCATCAAAATTAGGCCTAAAATGTGGAAGATTGGATATTTATGACACAAAAAGAACTAGCGATTTTAAACTGCTAATTCACAGTAACTGATCGCTTTTTGCGGTTTACCGCATTGGTAAACCACAAAAAGCGGTCGGTTTGCGGTTTTAAAATCATCATACCTCAAATAGTCGGTCGGTTCGCGATTTGGGCAAAAATTCGCAGTTACCGAACCTTAACCACCCCTAATATAACCTTTGCTCTCAGGAATTGCAAGTGTTTTCTAATTATTTTCATTTGGGTTTTTTCGTTTTGTGTTTTGGGATTATTTAGTTTCTAAAGCAACCACAACAACAAGAACAACAGCAGATTAAAAGGGTTTTGATTAATATTAGGTAGCTTCTAACTTTTCTCAGGATGGAAGGAGAGTATGGTTGTTCTCCATCTTCATCGTCTTTAACAACAAGCATAGAGAAGCGCAAGCAGAGGCAAAACCAGCAGCAACAGCAACAAGTAGGAGGCAACCATGATCATCGTCATCAAGAAAAGCAATACAGAGGGATAAGGATGAGGAAGTGGGTGGCTGAGATTAAAGAACCTAACAAAAGGTCTCGAATCTGGCTTGGTTCTTACACGACGCTGGTTGCTACCGCCAGAGCATATGACACCGCCGTTTTCTACCTCAGATGCCCTTCTGCGCGCCTCAACTTCCCAGAACTTGTGTTCTAAGAAGACGGCAGCAGCTACACGACATGTCGGCCGCTTCGATATGAAAGAAGGCTACGGAGGTTGGGGAAAAGGTCGACGCCGTCGAAACTGCTCACCGCTCACCAATATCACAGTCAAAAACAACGTCGAGCCTGGTGAATTTCCATAAGCTTGATTTAAATAAGTATCTCGACCCAGAAAACTCTAATGAAAATTAATTGAAAAAAAAAAGTGGAAGAAATAAAGAAGGGAAGGAAATTATATATATATTATAATTTTGGATTGATTTTGACAATTATATCTCTGGATTTAACAGTTTTTTTGACAGATGAACTATTTAAGAGCACCTACATTAACGTTAGGGACTATAAGTGATACAAAAAAACTTTAAGGATGCAATCTGATAGTTTCGCAAACATTAGGGATGTTTTGTGATTAAAAAAAGCCCTTTTAAAAATAAACTCTCCCTTTTGCTCTCTATATATACATAAAGATGTGGAGTTTGGTTTTATATCCCTCTAAAATGAAGGGACAGTGTGTTAGGAAATTTTATTCAACGCGGACAAATCTATCTCGGCAAAAATTCGTCGGTAGATGTCTATTCCGGCAACAATTCATCGGCACATGTCGACAAAAGAATTTAAAAGAATTAAATGCTATTAATTAAGTAAATTCTGATATTAATTAAAATATTTAAATACTAATTAATATCTTAGCCTCATTTAATTACTAATTAAAGAAATTAAATAACGCTAAGGTATTTCTTAATTACAAACATTACTTAATTAGCTTTCCCGACAAAATTCCAAGTCCTAATTGCCCTATAATAGGTTTAGGGCTAGAGTTCGAGGATTGCGAACAATTTTGGAACAAGTTCGGATAAGTTCTAGAGTGGTGTTTGGTTCGATACTTGAATTTAGGGTTTGGAAATTCATTTTGGGAATACTTTTTTTTTTTTTTCCTTTAGTCTTTTAGCTAACTTTTTAAGTGTAATTATGAAGAAAATTTGGATACCAATTTATTTGCCAATTCTTAGTTTTGTACCGCTCAAATGCAAGTATATCAAATTTTTGTTCTGAAAATGCAATGAGAGGATAGAAGTCGGAGTTCAAGGAAATATTAGCCACAATTGGTAAGGACCAGAATGTGGACTTCAGATTTAAATTATAATCATGTGTACAATTTAGCAAATTGGAAGTTCAGTTGAGATTAGATTTTTGCATTGATTTGAAGTGATATCTGAGCTTTACGAAACACGTAATACCAAATATGTGGAGATTAAGATCTTGAGATGGGAAGTGATATTTGTACAAGAGTTGAGAATTTGGTAGGAACTGTATTTGATTGGTACACTTTCCCTTTATACTGCATTTTGATATTTGTCGTATAGTTTTGGTGGTGGACCCATAAAATTATAGTTGATGAATTAAGCTGTACCTCTCCGAGTATATGTAAATTATGAACACTAATATAAATACATGATAAACACCCATCGACATAGCAAGTCGATGAAACTATGATGCTTCTGCCATGGCATTGGCAGCCCTCTAGCCTTTATTTATTTATTTTTTTGTTGAGAAAGACACACTATATAGTTTACTAATTTGAAAAATAGGAATTCAATTTCACCTGATTAGGATAAAGCCAAAGACAAAAAAGTAGTACCTAATTTTACAACAATGTAATTAAAAAACAACAAAATTACACACACTGTCACTCCATATAAGTCAAGCACACTATGCCACATGTCCACTCCGGCAATCTCTCTATTGTCACGCGGCTTTACTGGGGTTTTTTTATAAAAAAAACAATAGTCGAGAGGCTATAATGAGTATAGCCGTGTGGCTATAATGGGTATAGCCGATCGACTATACACTTTAAGTGTATTAAAATTACAAGGCGCATAGCCGTGCGGCTGTGCGGCTATTCTATTTATTAACAAAAATTAAAAGAAAAGGACCCTTCTAGTTGCATTAGTTTATATTTTATGGATATTAATTTTCAATCAATAATATGTGAAAATTTTGTGTATACATAGCGTGACTTTTGTGTGTATTGTTGAAAATTTGGTAAAAATAATTATATTAAACATGAAAAATACCTTCATCCATATACAATACGAGTATTAAACATAAAAATATGTACATGTACAAAACAAGTATTAAACAATATGTATGTATACTCATCATAGCTGTGAACCACTTGGCGCAAGGCGGTCCTCTTTTTTTGTATAAATTGTGTAGCCGTGCGGCTATACTGGGATTTTTTTTAAAAATACCGTATATATTAAAAAAATCGTATAGCCGCACGGCTATACGCTTTTTACACTTGGGAACGAATAGGGAGGCGCTAGACAGTCTTTTTTATATATAAATAGTATAGCCGGGCGGCTATACATGGGATTTTTAAAAAAAATAAACAAGCGTATAGCAGGAAGGCCATACTGCTTTTTATGATTATTTTAAAAACGTATAGCTACTTTTTTTTGCCACGTAGGAGCTAATCGATAGGCGCTACAGGGCTAGGCAGTGGCTATACTCATAATTTTTTTATAACATAAACACCAGTATAGCCGAACGGCTATACCACTTTTTTCTTTTTTACCCTTTTAAAATATAAATAGTATAGCCGTCCGGCTATACTGCTTTTTTTTAATTATTAAACAAGAGTATAGCGGCTCGGCTATACTGGGTTCCTTTTAAAAAAAAATTTTATTATAAATAGTATAGCCAAAATGGCTATACTCTTTACTTTTTTTTTTTTTTAATAACGTCGTGCACTACCCCTCCCCAACCCCTGATTGAGCTATCCAGCTTCGTTTTGTTCCACGAAGGCTGCCTTCCTCTCTAATCTTTTTTTGAATTGTTTTTTCCCGATTTTTGTTTATTGATAAGAGTAGTTTCGAATATTATCCATTAGTATTAGTATTTATACAAGATAGGTGCATTATTTACCTATGTACACCTATATTTTTATATTTAACTGTCATTTAGGTCGTCTAGCAACTTCACACAATGTTTGTCTGCAACGCTAAGAGTATCTCCAACCGATGTGTCAAAAGTGCCACATAGACATTTAACAGCTAGAAATAACATCTCACATCACTCCAACCGATGTGTCCAAACTGATGTGGAATGAAGGCTGGAAGTTGAGATGTTATTTTTGACATCCCAAAAGCAAGATGTTAAATGAATATTTTATTATTTTTTAAAGACAACTGATTGTTACTTTCATTTATTATTATTATTATTTTCTTCTTTATCTTAAATGATTTGACTGTTACAATAATTATTTATTTGACATATCGAGTGGAGTGTAAAACTGTGTAAATTTGATGTTTGGTATTTGATATCTCCCTTGGAGATACTCTAATACACCATAAAGCGATGTGCCCATAATCGGATTCTAATCCAATTACAGATTAACAAGCATGCTCAATTTGATTCCTCGAGACCATAAACCAAACTCCTTCCAGATCCTCAGTATTATTTAATTGAACCCTGCATTGAGAGAGAAAGATACCGGGTCGACCATGGCAATTATTAGGCCTCCTAGATGATGATTCTCAAGCGTCCTTTAAATGTTCAAGGTTGTGTGTTGACAAATTGTAAAGTGAAGAGATATGAAAGATGATGAAAAAAGAAAGATCGGTGACAGGCATGGCAGGCTGTGGGGGTGGGGGGCTTCGTCGGCGAGGAATGGTTGTGGCTGCTTTTTTTCTCCTGTAATTTCTCCACTACGTATATCAATCAATCAAGCCAAACTGGATACGAATAATGAACCGATTTGGTTAATATTGAGTCCTACAAGTAATTAATTAATGGTGGACTAATATATGACCTGAAAACGAATGTCATGATTTCAATGCATGAAAATTTTGAGCAACCAGAAACAAGTAGCATAAAAAGGTTTGACATCATTAACTTGCTTTTGTCATTAAAAATGACAATTAATTCACCAATGCTCTTCTTAGAGTAATTAAAATTACACAACTCAACATAAGATCTTCTCAGAAATCATATGAAGTCCTTGTGACAAACCGGCTTAATTCAACCAGAAGATCTTCGTTCGAAGTGCTTTCATAAAACATTACACCCCGAAAAACAGCATAGTCAATGTCATCACCCCCTGCAATTCCAGAGCAGAAGAGAAACCATGTAAGAAAATCATGTCCAACAAAAATCACCAAATTAAACGAACAAAAACACTTTCCCATGAAACCCATTTCCAGGAAACTCAGTTCTCAGCAAACTATACAGTGGTCAGGGAAAACACCACCAAATTAACTCTGTATCCTTCCCACATAAAAGAAATTTATCTGCCCTGCCTCTATTTTGATGTCTACGTTTTTTTATCATAATTCTTGAACACCCATATATCAAATTTGTTAGCTTTTGATATTGAAGAAACATATATAAATTGATAGTAGCAGTATTTTGTAAATGCACGTCAGCAAGAGATGGACAGTGAGTCCAACTGGAACCCCAAATCATGTTACACAAGGTGAACCTAAAATTTGACCAAACGATCAGCTCTATAGCGGACCTGCTCAAATGCAAGGCAATGCAGACAATAGTGGTGAACACAGTCAATTTATTCATCAATTGGCAGATGGAAACAAAGAATCTGTATCTTGAAAAGAAGTTATGCATTCATGTGAAACTTCATCAGTTGAAGAGCACCAGCAGAAATGCGTCACTAGGCTACACAAGGTTTTAGAGACACAATGCAAACACAAAATTGATTTTGTTGGCACTTCCGATGTAGACAATTATGGTTAGACTATTTTGTTGTTGGCAATCTTAGTATGAGTCAATTAAAAAATCAAGAACAATTAGTGGGTATGAAACTGGATCGTCAGGCTACTAGACCGACCTCTATCTAACAAATAGTTTAACTGTTACTGCTCAACTTTACTTAGACATTTGATCGAACACTTGGTGGGTATTTTATAAGTGAAAACACAACCCAACTTTATTTAGGCATTTGATCGAACACTTGGTGGGCATGCGAGCAAAACCATAATTCACTTTTCATCAAATATTATCGAGAGAGAGAGAGCAAGAAACGATACCGATGAATATTGCTCATGATCCGCGCCGGCCGTTTTGATGATTTGCTCAAACACATGCTAAGAACCTAACCGGCCTGCAATTCACCACACTCATGACAAAATTGATATTGCAAATACATCAGCAAGAGCCAGAGAGAGATGATTTACCTCATGCGGCGGATTCCGGACATCTCTTCGGGCTCAACCACCAGTTGTTGGTCGTGAAGCCGAAAGACGACCCGTCCGTAGGCAGCGAAATACTGCGCTGGAAAGATCAACGTGGTGGAACCAGCAGCAAGTATCGCAGTGACATGAATGCTTCTGGGGCCCAAATCAGCCATTCGATCCAAAAACTTCATCCCTCTGATCACTGTGCGATCCCCAATTTGCAGCGTAGCAAATGGTTCGCCTTCCCCATCATCATCTCCCTCGACCTCTCGTATCTGAACAACTACTCCCGTATTGTTTACGAGATCAGTCATTCGAGCAAACAAACACGCCATTAATCAGACAGGCAGATGCCCAAGGGCTCTGGAAGCGGTATCTACAGTCTTCTTTATAGGGTTTTAGTACTTTTAGCCATGGATCAAAATAAAAAATAAAAATAATAATCTTTCTAGATCCCCAGATGAAGAAAAATTCAACGCCCATCACAACCGCTCACATAGAAAAATTTACATCCCTCCGAAGATGTCAACCGCGGCGGCGAAGACCTTTCAAACCCTTGGGCTTTCTTCAACCACTCCCCTTTTAATTTCTTTAAAATAATGCTCAGTCAAAAGACTCAGTCCCGTTTCACATTCAAAAAAAACTTGATGAATATTTTCAGAAAAGAAAACAAGGAATTGCAGATCAATCCCACTACGGCAACGATTGCTGTAATGTCATGAATGTACAATGTTATATTTAACTCTCACACCAAATAAATGCATACGGATATCAAAGCAACAGCAATTGCCACAAGGCCCACAACAGTGAGAATGACAGTCCGATATCAAATTCTGGAGCTGAACTTTCAAATTGAAGTTCCAGGATTAACACAACCAAAATCTCAAGGTAGAATTAGAATACATGACAGAGTTTCTCCAAATTGAAATCAAATGTAGCCCAGATGACCAATTCACATCTTTTATTCTTCATACACGCATCTTCGTACCTTGAAAACAATGGTTACTGGGCAAATCTGGCGTGCTCTGAGCAAGTCCATGTATCGTTTGATTCAAATTCGAAACGTTTGAGCTTCTTGCTGCATGCTTTCTAAGTTACTTGAGTAACGTAGCATGCATTTTTCTTCGTAGAAAAGGGCTGCTCATGAGTTTCAGAATGAAAAAAGGAACAACAGAAATCTTGGCGAAAGCATTGTATTGTTTGCAATATGCACTCTGTAATATATAGGAACATTTGTCTCGACGAATGAGCCCTCGTGCTGTGACCACAATTTTGTCGTTTATTGTAATTATCGATTTATAATGTGTTGGTCAAAAAAAATGAAGGGAATAAACATATAGTACTACTGCTTTGAAGTTTGTGTTTAAAAAATACAACATGTTTGACATTCCTTGATCAACCTACATGAACATGGCATTAACAAATGAAATTGCTTGTAAAGACACCATTAATTTCAACCTTCGTTTTCCCTGTTTTGCTTTTGCTTTGGACCAAATATCATGTGTTCACTACACACGCAACAACTTGGACATGATCAACCGCAGCTGGCAAACCTCAACTATTTGAAGAAACAAATGGTGGATTTGGAGCTGACTAGCGTTTTTCCTTTCTCTTCCTCACTCCAAGGGTGGCTTTGGACATAAGCAGGCAAGACGGCCACTTAGAGCCTCTAAATGAAGAGGACCACTGGGTTGATCTACAGAGGTGCAAAGAAATGCAGCTGCACCTCTCTTTGCCTGAAAAAACTTTGGAGGTGCCTGAAAATGCACTCTGCTAGTGCAAACAGCAACTATGGTTGCCATGCGATGTAAGCTCTGTGAGGCGCCGTCAATGGCTTATTCCTCGCGAAGAGGAAGACCCAACCCTGACTCAACTTTTGTTTTCCTCTAGGTTTTAAGTGAACGACGTCGGATTGAGTAATCCATCTCACGCCCATGGGTTAGATTTTGTTCTTCAACCATCTCTTCTCCTATAGTAACTCCCGCCCCACCAGAGGGAAGTAGCTCATCATCATCATCATACAGTTGGAATTCTTGATCTATCATTGAATGACATCTTATAAAGTTGTGAAGAGCCATTGAAGCAACAACTATTTGTATTTGTTTTTCCATAGAAAAGTTATGCATCTGTCGTATCATTCTCCAACAATTTATCTGGAACTCTCCTAAATTGCGGGTCTTGTGGACTTATAATATCACTAGCCATGCGACATTATGTTGTTAAATCATAATCCTTCACAAGGTCCACTTCAGTTGAACTCTGTAATTTTCCCCATGCTTAACCCCTCCGTAGGTTTGAACGTATTATTTCATTAGTAAGTGGGTTCAAAGCAAGGTCTAAAATATCGGTGATATCGGAAATATCGGTAGTCCAAAAACATTGAAATTTCGATGGAAATATCGGGATATTATCGATATCGATAAAAATTGAATAAAAATCATGGAAATTGTAAGAAAAACTTGGAAATTTTTATTGAAACTTTGGAGGATGCTTATTTAGTCAATTATCGATTAGTTTATCACAAAAAATTGGAAGGAAATGCATTGCATGATGGATTTAACTAATTTAATTTGATTATATAGCGAGCTGACAAACACCGTGAGTATAGAAAATATGTAGTAATTAATGAAAAATGATTAAACACACCACAATCATTTATATATAATGATTTACTACATTATTTTACATTTTATACGTTGCATAGTAAGATACATAAGTGACTTAGTACCACATAGAGTTCCTATGAAAAGTTGAAACTTGAAAAGCAGCTTGCAAGTAATATATATACTAGATTCCATAGTTTATAATCACAAAATTATGAGCAGCGTGGTGGTGAAGTGGCTGCAAATTCCAGAGTGGAGAGGGGTACAAACCCCATTGTGTGCGAGAGCGTGAGTGAGTTTAAATTGTTTAATTTTTGAAAGTCTCGCAAGTATTATATATACTAGATTCCATAATTTATAATCACAAAGTTAGCATGGTGGTGAAATGGCTGCAAATTCTGGAGTGGAGAGGGGTTCGAACCCCATTGTGTGTGAGAGCGTGAGAGTTTAAATTGTTTAATTTTTGAAAGTCTCGCAAGTATTATATATACTATATTCCATAATTTATAAACACAAAGTCATCAGCAGTGTGGTGGTTAAGTGGCTGCAAAAATTCTCTCTTTTATTAATTTTATGCCAAGAAGAGGGGTTTGGAAAAGAAGCAAAATCATCAAGAATAACTTAGGAGGTTGTAAATCAAAAAATTAGGAGCAAAATCATCATCCACAAAATTAACTTCTCTAAGGATATGCTGAAAAAAAAAAATACTCACAAACGATAAGGCTCGATGATGAATATCCTTGATAATAGTAAGAATATTCCATGATATAGAACATGGACCAGCAATGCAGTCTATAAAGAGCTAAAATTGCCTTTAATCCGGATTTGGCTGTATCCAACCCGCAAAGATTTTATTATAGATCAGAGTAATTAAATAATGTTAAGATATTATTTATTTACTAAAAAGATAATTTAAAATAAAAATTTATTGGACCTAAAAATACTAAATTTATATTTATTTATTTTTAAATTTTATCCCGACGAAATTTCGTCAGCACAGGTCTATCTCTACAAACTTTACCGAATTAGATCTCTTCCGACGACATTTCGTCATCATGAGAAAATTTCGTCGGAAAAGGTCTAATCCAGCAAAGTTCGCCGGAATAGACTTGTGCCGACGAAATGCTATCGGGAGAGGTTTTCTCACTTTATTAAAAATAATAATAATAATTTTAAACATATAAAATTAGTTTCTTTACTCTCTTTTTTGGGCCAACTTCCATTGTTTAATATATGTAATTACGTAATATCTTAGCCTTTCTTAATTACTTTAATTAGTCATTATATTTTTATTATTATTATTTTAGTGAATATTTAAATATTTTACACATTTCATAAATTACTTAATAAATAGTAATTAATTATTTTAAATTATTTTGTTTACATTTTTTTAATACAAAATTAGTTTGATTAAATTCAAGTATAGAACAAAAAACTCTAACTTCAGAACTTGTTCCAAACTCTTTCTCGAACCTCGAACCCTAAACATACTAAGGAGTAGATACTTTCTCTTATTTTCCAATGTGGGACTCAAGTTCATGTATTTCAATCAAACTCCAATGAGTAGTTGATATTGTCGAATCACGTTATGACTTGGATTTAAGTTTCGAGACTAAAATCCATTTTTGGAATACTAAAATATTTGGGTACCAAAACCAAATTTCTAGGATTTTTATTAAAATATTTAATACTAATTATTCACTAAAGAAATAATAATTAAAACACAATTACAAATGAAAGTATTTAAATAAGGCTAAGATATTATTTAATTAATAAAAAATGAAATTTTAAAAAGGAGGTTTTAATCGTATAGCCGCCGGGCTATACTTTCCTATTTAAGGAGTATAGCCGTACGGCTGTACTAGATAAATAGAATATTCAAGCAGTTTAGCCGGGCGGCAATACACCATAAACAGAATTTTAATAGAACCGCCGCACGGCTATACTCTTATATTTTAACCCCATTGACTATTTTGACAGTATAGCCACGCGGCTATACCCTTTTAAATAGCATAATCTTGATTTATCTTTTTTAAATACTTTATTTAGTATTTATGTTTTAATTATTATTTACTTACTGAATAATTATTATTTAAATATTTGATTAATTATTATTTTTAAAAACCATTTATTAAGTAATATAATTTAGGAAGTTAATTAAAATATTTAATTATTCAGTAAATAAATAATAATTAAAACTTAATAACATATGAAAGTAATTAAATAAGGCTAAGATATTATTTAATTACTAAAAAGAAAATGTATTGGACCTAAAGATATGAAATTGCATTGGCCCATTTCTATCTCGGTGAAATGTGCCAGATTAGATCTCTCCCGAAGACATTTCGTTGGCAGAGGTGAATTTGGTAAGGAGAGGTTTCTCGCTTTTTATTTATTTAAAGAAAATAATTTTGTTTTTAAACATATAAAATATTTGGGTACCAAACCTAAATTTCTAGGATTTTATTGATATATTTAACACTAATTATTCATTAAAGAAATAATAATTAAAACATAATTTATAATGAGAGTATTTAAATAAGGTTAATATATTATTTAATTAATAAAAAAGAAAATTAAAAAAAAAGATATTTTAAGCATATAGTTGAGCGTCTATACTCTATAAATACAATATTCTAGTAGTATACGATCTTGCATGCATAAGATCTGCTAGATATGTGATGGTGGCTTGATGGTGAAATAAATTGAGAGAAAAAAAAGATAGGAAGAGACATAAAGTGAGAGAGACAAACAACACAAAGAAAAGAGAGAGAAATGTGGAAGAAAATAGGAGAAGTCGAAGAAGAAAGAGAGAAAAGTTATCATATTTTAATAAATTTTGATATAAAAATATCATTTTGTCTCTGCATTTAAAAGAAAAGTTAACAAAATTGACGACACGACCATTTGTCATAACGAAACTAAAGTTAAAGGACCACGGGAACCATTTTAGAAATTGAGGTACTCAAATGCAAATCGGGTCTAAATTCAGGAACTAATAAAATGATTAACCCTAAAAAAATATTAAGACAACCGGTCTGGTTTGGCATAGTTTGATTTTTTTCATTGCAAAAATTGGAATCGAAACTGTACCAAATGAGTTTGGTTTGGTTTTTAGTCAACTTGGTCCTTTTTTGGTCAATTCGGTTTTTTCGGGCTCAATTCAACTCAGTTTTTCAGTTTGAATGCCCACATTTACTTTAAATCACATAAAGTAATTATATGGAGAAGTGATTCTCCATAGAAATGATTATTGGTCTATCCATAATCACTCCTAAACAAATCTTTAATCAACTAAGGCATTTTGAAATATTTTAAATGTTTCACTATTCTTTGTCTATACCTTTATATATAAATAAATGAAAAAAATGTTAAATAAGTAAATAAATTAACGGGTCATATTTGTGTTTAAAATAATTTCACATGATTACTTTAAAACGCAACACATGGTCAAATATGACTTTATATGACAATACATGCATTCATATCAAATTAAATATTTTACAACCAAAAAAATAAAACCAACATTAGTATAATATATTATTGGATTGGTATCCGATCCTCGACTTGACTATTCTTTCTCATATAGTACCTTATTTATATTTTATCTAATAAACTATAAGTATTCTCCCAAAAAACACTCGTGAGTCATTTTTATTTTGAGGAGGAGAAAGTCAATGTTCTTCCTCCCCTCTCTCCTTCTCCATTCCCCTCTTTTCTTTTCTTCTCTCATTTTCAGAGATAGAAGGTTTTCCCTATTTGTTTTCGTTTTGTTATGATTTTTCTCCACCTATTACAGGCGGTTGTGTCTAAATGTCAGATCTTTACTTGTGTTTCAGTGCCGTATCTCTACCACCATCCTTTTTTGAGGTTTTTTTACGTTTGGAATAAGTCGTAGAGATTCTTTGGGTTTTCTGTGTAGTTTTCATCTCTCATTTTGTGAGAGTTTTTCACCTCTCCTTTTGTGAGAGTTTTCAACCTCTATTTTATGAGAGTTTTATTTATATTGTTATGGTTTGATTTTTTCAAGCGTTGTCTCTATTTGGTTGTTCTGAGTTTGCAATCTTAGTTGAGAGGCGCACCAGATTGTCTTAATTTTTATGTTGAATCGCTCCGTTATTGTAATGGCCTTTTATGGCTAGTTTGTATTGGCCTTTTGTGGCTATTGGCTTTTTTTTTGTTGAATAATGAATGCAATTCCAGAATTTATCAACAACAAAAAAAAAAAAAACTAACTAAAAGTATGTTTATTGACACACAGATATTGGAATGATTTTAATTCTTGACTTCTCATACGTTTACTAACACATAAGGAATAAAATTTATATGAGTTTCATGTAAAATCCATAATTAATAAATACTCAAAATCATGAATTAGTTTTCATGTAAAATCCATAATTAAATACTCAAAATCATGAATTAGATCAACTAAGAGAGAGCAGTTGATCTGATTTCCATACCTTAATTACCCTATCTAAGTAAACAAATTAACACCACTCACATCTAAATAAATAAATAATAAATAATAACCACGCACCTAAATATAAAACATAAAAGCCAACCACAATGACTAAACGTTAAATTTGACGTCTGGCACCATTTGTTCTTACCTTCTTTTGGTTTTCAAAGTTTTTCTAAGTACACGTCTCCAAAAATCTCATTATTTCTCCCACTTTAACTATCACGTACAATATAATACCAAATTACTACTTTGTAACAAAAGTACAGATATGTAGCATATAAAGCAGTCTCATTTTTGAGAATTTTATGTGTTTTGAAGAAAACTGAGGTTGTATAACCCCATCTTGATCTTAAGGAAGTATGATGGCTACAATTTTGAAAAATCATACCGAAATTCTTAAAAAAACTATTATATGCCAATATTTAGATGTTATTCTTTATAAACTAATTCGTCTATGTCTATGTGGTCAATAAGTTATATTAATTTCAACATAAAATTGGGATACCAATTTGAAATAATCCTCAAAATTTGGAGGATTACATGTAGTTGATCTTGTTTATTTCAAACATTTATAAGCATCGTTCGGACATTTTTTTGGGGTAACATGTTTAGACATTTGTTTGTTAAATAGACTAGCTAGATATGAATTTGTATTGTATTATCAAATTGTAGCTTATATTGTTTGTAACGTTTTATATTCTACACACAAACATATATATATATATATATTTGGATATAATAGGTTAATGGGTCAGATTTGTGTTTGAAATAATTTCACATGATATATATATTTTTTAATATAAACGATATTCTGAAACAATAGAAATTAATTTAATTTACAAAGACATGAATTCAAATTTGGGTATAAGGGTCCGGAGTCACTGTCCTGCTAATTTGCCTAACCCATGTAATTACACTTGCTTTAAAACACAAGTGGTTAAATCTGACTTTATATGAAAATACATGAATTCATATCAAATTAAATAATTTACAAGAAGAAAAAAATAATAATAATTTACAAGCGAACCCCAAAGGATGAACTTCAGAATACTCAAATGACGAGGGTTTTTTTCATATCAAATTAGCACAATGTATCTTTCTTTTTTTTTTCTTCCTTTTAAGTTTGACGGGGCGTTAAGCCCAAATTAACCACAAAGCAAAGTAACTTTGTAAGGGTTAATATTACATCAGCAACGAAGCACCAAGGAAAGTTTCGGGAACAGCCTTGCCGCCGTTGCTTTATTTGGTACCGTCCAGCGCGTTCTCAGTCACACTAAAGAATGCATAAAGCAAGTGGTAATTAGTATAACAATATTATTTGGTATCTCATCCTCTAATTTAACTTTTCTTCTTCACATAGCACCTTATGTATATTTCATCCAATAAACTAAAAAGTTAACACGTCACACTTAAATAAATAAATAAAAGATAATACCCCACGCAACTAAAAATAAATAAAACTTTAAAAAATAAATAAAAGATAATACCCCACGCAACTAAAAAATAAATAAAACTTAAAAGGCAAGGACCAAACGTTATATTTGACGTCTGGCACCATTTGTTCTTACCTCCTTTCGTTTTTCAAAGCATCTATCTCCAAATTCCCATTCTTTCTCCCACTTTAACTGTATTATTGGTGATTTATATTTCTTTTGTAACAAAAGTTTAGATATGTAGGAGATAAAGGGTTGGTAAGCATTTAGGCCACAAACACCTACAAAGATCGGTTATCGACTTTTATTAATTTTCGTTAACCATTTGCGATAAAAAGCCTTTCCAATAAACAGTTCCATATTTGAGAATTTTATGTTGTCTTAAAGATTTCTTAATCTTAAGATAAAGTGCATGGGTTTAAAGGGGGAAACTGTGAGATGAAAGCTAACATAGTTGTTGTAGTTCGGGGGAATTGGCAAGGGCTAGTTTTCATAGGGAAAGAGGATAGATTGTGAGTTGGGAAGAGAGGTGTTTACACAAGTTTTAGGGAAAAGGGAGATGCGGAGATTGAAACAAGAGAGAAGAGAGACTGACGGCTACAACAATGCTTTGAGGTTAGATCGATAAGGTAAATTTTTTTTTTTTTGTTCTTCCTTAATTAAAGTAAAATTTCCATGCAACATACATATTTCTCTCGGGCCAGAGAAAGACTTTTATGAAACGGTAATAATACTATTTTGTTATTTCAATCAATAACGCTATGACACATATGATAACTCTTTCATGTGACATAACATTATTAACCGGGATAGCAAAACATGATATCTCCATTGCATCTGAGTTTTCTCCTCAAGCAGGACCTAAGAGAAGCAAACTTTACTACAAATATAGGCCATCATGAATTCACCTCACGTTTGGGTATATGGTGTACCTCGAGAAGCCCTCCAGGCATTGAACTCTGTCTGATGTTACTGGTGGGGCTGTGCTCGTGGTTTTGACCTGTAACTCTTGTGTCTTACCCCAAAAAGAAAAAATAAATTTTCTTTAGGCTTACCCTAAAATAAAACTGTGAAGTGCCATGTGGTGTGGAGAATAGAAGGTAGCAGAGAAAAGCTAAACAGAGGATCCGCATCTATGAATAATACAGCTTTACATGTCAAATGAATGGATTAGTGGGAGAAGTTACCGTATGTATATATGTCTAGGGTGTAGCATCTCCGTGGCAGGGAATGGATCCGCATGCCTTCAAAATAAGTATGGTGTAGGCCAGAAGGGCTAAAGAAACCAGGTATATGAATGCGTTTCTCTGGTAAACTTGTGCCCTATCGCTCTTCAATATTCCCTGCAGCTGCGGCGGCGACTGCGACTGCGGCTGATCATACATCCTGGTTTCGACTGAGGAGGAAGTGACCATCTTGTGGTTAAGCAAATCTTGCTTTAGAAAGGCCGAGGAGTGATGATGTTTTGTTCGCTCCCAATTTGCGACATAAGACTGAAATGGGATGGCGAAGATAACGCAAATCAGACAGGAGAGGGAGAAAGGAATCCACCAATACTCGCACGACATGTTGCTGGGATTGTGGAAAACAGACGCGAATATGGCGCCTTGGAAGAAAATATAACCCATGACCAGCAGCATCATAGCTGTTTCCAGATCCGTCACTGTTTTGCCTAGTTTTTCGATCCTCTCTTTCAGCTTATTCGATTCACTCTCTTGTTCTTTTGATTGAAAATCCATTTTCGGTTTTCTGAAGCTTTGGTGTTGATGAAATCTGGCCTTCCTGCAGATGAGATACCAGTAATATAACTAAGCGGTGGTGGTTGGGTTTCTCGAAGGAAAAAGGCCTACTGCATTTCGTCCAAAGTGATTGAATAATTTTTTAATTTTAATGGATTTAGAATTCAAAACTTGTTTCCTTTTTTTAATACCACTAGCTTTCAATCTTCTTAAATATCTTTCAAACGTGTTATTATTTAATGGCGACAGCGTTAGCTGTACTACTAGAACCCCACAAATCACCGCCCGTTAGGTCAACTCTTAGCGGCCCACGTCGAGCTTTTTGTCGGGTAACAAGTGTTTGAACCCGCCTCGGCCATTTCATTTGTTTCCGTTGAAAATATAACAAACAAAAGGCCATTTCCAATGATGACGAAGAATAAACCAAAGGCCATTTCAGGGCACGTCCGGCAACGCATCTCAACCCTAAACAAACATCCCCTCATTGTCGTAACTTCCCTTCTTCTTTTTCACTGTGTGCAAAACTGACCACTAATTACCACCAACGCCTATCATCCTTATACTACCATCAGCTTCACACACACACACAAACTCTATCTCTCTCTCTCTCTCTCTCTCTCTCTCTCGCCTCCGCGGTGGTACCAAGCCTCTCTCTGATCTCAGATATCTACCTCTCTCAAACTCTCTCTAAGTCTCCCGGGGAAAGTCAAATGGTGGCGGTGGCAGTGGTGGCTGAGAGTTTGATGGTGGAGGCTGTTTCAGGTTTGCAGGTGGTGGTGGTGGGTTTGATTATGGCGTGGGGTTTTGATGGTGGAGGCTGTGTCATGTTTGACGGTGGTGATGGGTTTTACAGGGAGCAGCTACTTTTCTTGGTAAAGTGGCGGGCCATAAAACCAAATTTCTATCAAACTTTGGACTCTGCCTAATTATTTTAAGGATTTTCTGGATCAGGATTCAGGATGGCCTTCTTTGACACGACAAATGGCGTGCAAAGTGGAACTTTTATATAATGCGTTAATTTTTTATTGTAAGAAATATTATAATAAGGTGAAGGAAATATGATTGACGTTGGATAATTTCAAACTTCGCATGTGAACGTTGTCACGTTCTCAATTTTAAATATATAGTATGCTTTAGTTAAAATTGTACCCAACAAATAATTAATTAATTAAAATTGCACGTCTTTATCTTCAGAAACTAAACAGTTTAATTTATTACTAGTTTCTCCATACGCTGTGCTTGCAAGAGGTTTTTTTTAAAAAAATTTAAAAATTATTTTAGAATTAAAAAAATAATGGGTAATTGTGTTCTATAAAATATGATCAATTATTTAATTTTTCTTCTAATTTTAATTTTTTTAATATGAAAAAGTGTGAGTTTACCATGTTATTCTCATTTAATTAATAATTTCAATTCTTAAACCAATGACATTTTTCTGGTATTTTGAATGTTTCACTATTCTCTGCCTTTTGCTTTATATATATAGATTAAAAATATACAAATTTTGTATCGCCCAACTTAATTTTTTATTTTTAAATTGTATATTATGTTTTTAAAGTTCAATATTTTAAAATGTGAAGTGAATTGTCTGATTTATCCCTAATACTAACAACAACAACAAAATTAACAAAATTGACAGTAAGTAAGAACAAAAGTGATGCATAAATAAAAGTAGAAACATGAAAATTTAAAAACTAAATTAGATTACTAAAACAAAACTCATCTAAACCTTACTATAATTTGAAAATATTTTTGCTCACCTTTTTAACCCAAGGTGTATCTTTATCATATTTCTCAACACTTGATATGTATTCATAGGAATAACCATAGTTAACTCTTTGCTTTTGTATTTGTGGAACCGTAGTTATGATCATGAACACGTGTCAAGTGTTGAGAAGGATAGTGATGATACCGATGATGCATCTTAAGTTAAAGTGGTGAGCAAAAATAATCATCTATATTTTAACCCTTATGTTATATATATCTTTCTTTGTTAAAAGTGAAAGTTAAATTTGAAAGAGATGGGCCAGTGGTCCACTACTAGCAACACGGATATTGTTCATAACTTAACCACCTATAAAGCCCAATAGATATAGAGTTTTATCACAAAAGGTATCGGTGCTTTTAGAAATTGAACCATTCATATAAATTTATATTTTATTTAGTCAAATTTTCGATGTGATATCATACTTATATTCTTTACCAAGTACAAGTAAACTTAGTAAACAAACTCTTTTGTAGTTTTTCGTAAATACATGATATTTCATAAAATAAAGAAAAATTAGAAATTAAATGTGTATTTTTTTCTTCTTAATAATAATAAAAAATGATTTCAAATGGAATTAAAAGCCACAGAATACCCATAATTACAAGAAATGGTGGTTGGCCCAGGTGGTGGCGTAGACGTGGGCCTTCTACCAGATACGCCATGGAATCTAAAACAGCTGTAGGTGATTTATATGAAGAAAAAAAAAACTTGTCCAAGCTGTATGTCTAAAGAAAATATTAAGTATTTGTGGGTTTACTTAAGCACCTATTTATAAATAGATTATTTTGTAATTAAAAAAGACTGTTAAATATATGGTTATTCTTTACGCAATGTCAAATTTGATATTTTTCTTTTGTTGTTCTACCTACTAGTTTTTTTAAGTTGGACACAATACCATGCCTGCCATTTTTTATTTGTTTCATTAAATATGAACAAGAGGAGCATTTTTTATTAATTATAAAATTATAAATTTGTCTTGTCTAACTCAGAGACGGAGACAATAATTTAGACAATAATTTAGATATCCCTAAGAATCCTATAAAACTATGGCCTTTTTTTTTCTTCGGGTCCAAAAGTATTTTTCTGTATTCAAGAACTTCAAGTTAATAGAATCAGTACATGTATCGATGGATACAAAAAACCTTAGGCCATTGCACTCCAAAGTATAACAATAATATTCACTTGAATGAAAAACAAAGAGAGGGGGCAGGGCATGTACCACCGTCGCCATTGGTCTATCTCATTAGGGTAACGAGAGACATAGACACAAATTGATTGTATGCAAGAATATCTACAGAATACGAACGTTTAGAACAAACAAAAAGAAAACTTTTATTATGACGTGTATTTTGATGGTCAAAATCTTCTAAAATGCAGGGAAAGGAGAAAAGGTAGATTAATTTAAATAATGCAGATGATGAAGAACAAGACTCGTATATGTAGTCACTCTGGTACATAATGATAGGTATAAAATTCACTAGCAATTTCCAATTTCACAAATGTGCGGAAGGAAAAATTAAAACCATACAAAGCATTAATTATAAGCTTTATTTTGATCCCAAACAAAAAATCGACGAAAAGCTGAAAGGAAACACTAGCTAGCATATATATATATATATGTATATATATATCTATCATTCAGCTTTGTTAGTGCTTACATTTAGTCCCTGGTTTGCGAAGAGTCTTCATGCAAACCAAAACCACGACGACGAAAACGCCCAGAAAACAAGCCATGCAAATGACGAAGCAGAATATACGTACATGCCTTCTCAAACTATCAACACGTTTTCCAACGGTAACCTTTTGAGGGTTTCCTGTCTTGAGAATGGCTAATTCGTTATTGTCCGTATCGCACCGAATCGAGATATCGTCTCGCTGGGTGATGATTTTTATATATTCCTCTCCAATTAAATACAATGCAAACAAATTAGGGAGGGTTGCTAATGCAGAAACGCTGATGAGCAGGCTACGGTCTAAACATCTGAACACTGAGTCACCACTTGCAATTGCCGTCAGAATAACTCCTTGAAACACCAAGTAGAAGTTTCCAAGTTCGAAGCCTTTTGATTGAAGATAACTGAGACGACTATCATGTTCCTTAAGTAAAATTTTTCTCTCTTTTATTTTATTCTCTAGGGCTTCCATTTGTTGTTGTTCACGTTCAGGAGTCGTAGCCAGCAAAAATGTTTGTGTGTAATCAATCACAGCCGAGAGAGCCCGCAAAATTGTTTGTGCATCGTAACAGCCAGAGAAAGAGAGAGAGAGAGAGAGAGATAGCCAATACTAAGCGATAGTGATCTTCTGATATACACAACTTTATATATATAGCAGTTTTTCTATGTTCAGGATGTCTTAAATTAAATATATGTATTAGTTTGGCATTGTTGTGCTATGAAAATAATCGCTGTTAGATTTGCAATGAGAGAAAGTAATTTGGCATTTGATAAATTTTTGTTAAAAGTGTTGTTGGTACTGATTCCCGCATAATTATAAAATGATTGCGGTATAATCATTAAACCCAACGCCCCTTCAAAATTGTTCCTGCATAATCAGAAAATAAAAGCACCTCATTAGCTCTCACAACAATTTTTAACAATAAGTGATTTTCTCATAGTTTACCAAATAGATTGAGCTTCCCAAAAATTTTCACTTATCATCCTAAATAAGCAATGTCAAACGGACACTAAATGTACACATCTTTTTTTAAAGGTTATCCAACAATGCATATTTCAACAATTGGAATCTTTTATACCTTTTTATCCTGCTTTTTTAAGGGTCATCCCTTCTAAAAAAATCCAAATTATAAATTGTTTAGTTATTTAAAATATTTTTTAAAAAAAAACACACAATTTGTTAGATAAAACGGAAAAGATCATTTAAGCTTCTCACATTCACCAAGTTGATGAAGTTTTCTTGTCTATTCAGAAAAATTGAAATACTTACTATATGTCGTTTTGTTTATATATATATAAAGAGTAAGCAAAGGAAAAAACTTTAGCTTCTTACATATAATGACGTTCCTCCTTACAGACAAATCACAGTCATACATGCGAGGACTTAAAATTGAACCATTCAAGTAGCATAAATTTTAATCTAGTCGTATATTAATCGTTTATGATATGAACCATTCAATTTTAAGTCCTCAATGCATAAATTTTTATTTTATTTTTATAAAGGTAACTCGTTTGACCATTTTACTATCTTTGCTATTATTTTCATTATTTATCGAAAATATTGTGCTTTTCTATTTATTTAATCCCAATTAGATGGCATACCAAATGTTTTTCGATTTGCCTTTTTTTGCATAAAGAAAATATCTGAATGACAATATAAAAATATGAATAGTTGAATTCATAAGATCGATCACATCATGGATTTGGATACAAACGAGTGATTGATTACTATAAAGTAACATTGATCAGCAACAACAATTTTTCAGACCAAAAAAAAAAAAAAAAAAAAAAAACAACAACAATTTATCATTAGATTAGAATGAATACCCAACAGACAATAATTTTTGATTAGGTGGATGTTTTTTTATTTGTTTGTTAGAAGGAGCCTCCTCAACTTTGTCTAAATTTTAGTTTGAAGGGTCTCTGAAAACCATGCTTCCCAACAGACAATAATTTTCTTGGTATGTCTGTAACACTAGGTTAGTTTAAATTTGTGTAATTTCGTCCTATGTTAAGCGCGTAGGCCGTCTTCCAGAAGTTCGAGCCACGAATGTCAAGTAGCTGTAGGTGATTTCTATGAACGAAACTTGTTCTTATGTGTAACGTGTGAAGGAAATATTAAGTTTATATATTTGTGGGGTACTTCGGAAGTTCTTAAGCAACAATATTTTTAATAGAATAGTTTTTAATTAAGAAAGACTTATTTTTTGGTCGAAATTTAGAAAGACTTATCTTCCTTTTCATTACGCAATATTTGTTTTTATAACTAATTGTTTTCAGCGTCTTGTTGTTTATTTTAAACAAAAACATGTTAACAGGATTTTGAGGTCATAAAATATGAGACAGCATTTCTGGGTGGAAATGTCGCTGCACGTTCTTCTCTTCCCTGGATTTTCCATGTGTTGGCTTCAGAAAGTCATCACTGCAAGCTAGCACTAAAAAAATGGATGATGCGCGCAACATTGGAACCATTACATGCAAAAACGACGTTCTTTATTATATTACATTTCCAATAAGCTGGCATTATTGCTTGCTTTCCACGGTCATGGTCTTTTTATAATGTCTTTAAAGTTTAATCCAAACTAGTCATTGCGCTACTTTTGGTCAAAAGACTAACCTAAAACTAATAATATTGAGATATAATATTATGTTTTCAAATAAATTGTATGGACTACAGCTCTTGAGATTTATCATATTTACATATAAACCCCCTGAAGCTATATATGTTTTCACATTTTTTTTGGGGTTTTATAAAGAGATATTTAGTGATATACCCATTTCTAGCACTAATATTATAAATAAACCCTACACAATTGAATTCCTATAAACAAACCCAAAAAAAACCCAAAAAATGATAGCTGGCCTTATTGAATTTAATATTGATTATTAAATTACTTTGATGCCCTATTGAGTGTTTTGGGTATTTTTATGAGATTTTGGGGTTGGGCTTGTTTTAAGAAATTGATGGCAGTTTTGTAATTTATAAGAAGTTAAAAGCTTTTTTGTTATGTTGTAAATGGGCTTTGGGTGTGTTTCTAAAGTCCATTTTATATAGGATATTTTTATAATTTGGACCCCCATCTTGGGTATAATAGTGAATCTCCCTTTTATAAACTACAAGAGATCCCGTGATATCTTAACATGCTTTCACATAATCCGTTACTTTTTTTATTCTTTTGGTTGCCACATTTACACACACGGTGTAATTGAGAGGGGCTATTCTTACGCGCACACACACGGTGCAATGAAAAACCAAAATTAAACTCGCATACCACCAAAATGCACGACAACAACTCTACCACTGAGCTAAGACCATGTTTGCCACAATCTCCACTTCTATACTGAGATCAGTCTCTCTGCAACTTGGAAGGGTAGATAATATAGGCCCCTTATTTTAGGGGCTCCTTGGTATCATTGGACCAAAAGGGGGAAGGGCATACCCTAGAAGAACGGATAAGACAAAAGCTTAGGCCCAAGCCAATATAAACCAAATAGCCCAACTTAACTAGCAATAGTAAATCCAAATAGGACAAAATACAAGCTAGCAACGAACGAGGAACATAAAGAAACACACGTTTCACAACAGCGAAAATGTCAAAACAGAACAACGAATCTATCTTGCATTGGTGAAAATTAAAAAAATTCGAAATTTCATCCAACAACCACAGAAGATTAGTGAAGAAGCACCATACCATATGATCAAGAGAATTGCACACACGCAAGAACATTATAAAGGAGCAGAAGAACCCGTAAAAAGAAGATAGTCTTCTTCAACACGATGAAAACACCATTATTATTTTTGTCACCACTACTGTCTTTATCTTAATCTCCACTTCTATCACATGTTTAGCACATAATACTTTCCATCATGTATATTTTAATATTTATCCACACGTCTCTGTATATTTTACCAAACGATTTAACATTTGTTGATACTCAAAATACTTTTAATATATTATTTATCAAACATGTTATTTTAAAAAGAAAATTAACAATAAAAGCGATTTTGATAGTATTTGGCAGAAAAATTATAAAGTATTTAAGGGTCATAAAATTTTGGATTAGTACCTAGAAAGAGCTTATTCAAAATTCACTTTCAAGTACTTTTCCAAAAGAACGCTTTGATTTGCCATTAAAATTTTGATACTCTTTTAATGTTACTCTTAAAGAAATGCTTATTAGCGAAAGTGCTTCTTAACAAAATAAATCCCAAACGAGCCTTTCATAAGTTTTATAATAGTAAATTTAGGTTTTACCCATAAAAAAACTTTCACTTTTGGAAAAAGCCAAAGCTTTTTCAAAAAAGACAGAATAACCTCTCAACTTTCAAACTAAAGACATGCAAATGTAAAGGATTTCTTAGGAAATCAAAAAATAAATAAGGGCAATTTTGTCCATTTTTGCTTCTTTTAAAAATTTTCTCTCTCCTTTGGGCTTTTTCAAAGTCTCCCTTTTATAATTCTAATTCTAATTTAATTTAATTTAATCAGAAATTGTGTTGAAACGCAGCGTTCCGTCTCGGACAGAGAGACAGAGACCTAACATTGGAGAGAGGGGGAGAGTCGAAAAGTCGGTCTTCAAATTAACCCTAGAAATGTAACCTTAACCACGATCTCTGGTAAAAAAAAGATTTAGGCGGGAAAACCCTCGAAACAACATTTCACCCCAACTTTAATTGCCCACAACTCTCCCTCCCTTTTCATTGAATTTCATCATCCGCTTCGTTTATTCTCCCTCTCTCTCTAAGCATATCTTTGTCCGTGCGGTATGGCTGGGGGTCGCCGGAGGCGGGAGGCGAACGACGTCGTCAAAGAAGAAAAGAGGTCAGCGAAGGAAGACGTGGAAGTGATGGTTTTGGAGGAAGAAGAGGAAAAAGAGGAAGATTCTCTAAAGGCTCAGGTCGCGAAGCTTCGTCAGCGATGGGAACTGGCCTCCGTCCTCGACTTCTTGATCGTAAGATCCTATTTTGTTGGTTTCACAGAGAGAGGTCGCATTTTTTATTCTGCATTTGTTTTCGTTTTGTAATGTTGGTGTTGTTTTGGTAGGTTTTTGAGCCAGTGGTTGGGAAGGCTTCGAAAATATCAGCTGAAGAGATCGAGATGGGTTTGATAAACCCAGGCGGTGCACTTGCTCAGCTTCACATTGCCCTGTTGAAGGTTAAAAATTTCTTTGATCATATATATTAGTTTGTTTGATTTTACTATATGCTTCTTAAGTTGTTTACAACTTTATATGAAACACCATTGCCTCTGGAGCGATTAGAATGTGTGAGCAAAGGCTTATAGTTGTTGGTGCATTAATGTGTTTTACATTTTGCTATTACTCATTGACATTGAATGGGCATCTGATTTGGTGTTTGGTGTTTTCATTTAACGAGATATGTGATTGTTGCTAATATATGGAATATTGTTAGATGAAGACAAGGGTGAGAAATGGTGTCTAATGGTTTCTTTTGCTTTGTTTATTTTTGGGGGATTAGGCAGAATTGTGCCTCAATAGATTTTCTTAAGTCATGGATTTGTAGAATGTGATACATATGGTAAATATAAGAATTTAATTATTTAAGTGATATATTACTATATATGTTCAGTCTAGTAATGCTGTTTTGCCTAAGCTTAACTTAAGAATCGAATAGTTGAACTGTGTCATATTCTTTCATTCAAAGATTGATTTTGTTTACCCAAGTTTAAATATCTTAGCTGATTCTTTCTCTGTTTAGACTATGATAGATGATTGACTGAACAATCGGTTTTGGGGAAGACAACAATGAAGTCAGTTTTATTACTGATTACGGAGAGTTTTTGGACTAAGAAACAAACAGGATAGTCTTGGTAGGAATACATCGATTTCAAAAATTATAAAGAAAACAATTTGATTTGTTTTCAGCTGGGTCTGAAATCCCTACCTATACAAAATATTTGTCTTTTCTTGTTTTCTTTCCTTTTCCACATATGATCATCTTCATCTCATTCTAACCTGTGTTCTTTCCAGGGAATACCACCTGCAAGTAAAGCATTGGATGGCTCTGATGCATGGGTGACTGTGCTTTGTAAGAAACTTGCAACATGGTGGCCATGGGTGAGTTGTTTTAGAATCTAGGAGTTTGACTCCTTTTGCCCCCTTTCTTTATATAGCCTGTGTATAACCTGCAGCAATATATTTTCTCTTTACTGCAGGTTGCTGAGGGGGAGATTCCGCTAGTGGCAGCTAAAGGGTATTGACAATGTGTTAGTTTGACTGTATTTAATCTGATTTAGTTTTTTTTTTAAAAAATCAACTATAATTTTTGCCATTTGTGCTGTTTTTGCAGAGAAGAGATATCTCGTTACAAGGAACTCGATCCAACAAAACGCTTACTACTCTTAAAAGCACTTTGTGAACTCAGAGCTGATGTACTAAGTCCTACCAATTTGTCCTGTATTTGTTTCTATATGTCTAGGTGGTTTACATGCTTTTTAACCATTGGATCACCTAATTTTATGTTACAATTGCATTATACCTGAACATGTGATTATATGTTGGAAGTATATATGGGAGTTTGATATAAGTAAATTTTTTTGTTGTTGTTGAAAGATGGTGTGATATAAATAACTCTTTATTTTTTTTTTTTTGGGGTTCCCAGCAAGATGATGCATTAGCTTATATTAATGATGCTCTGAAACAAGGAACTGAAGTTTCTTTCTTTCGCAAAAATAAGATAGGAGGAGATGGAAATGGAACTTCCTATTGGTAATATTTTGATATGTTATTAATTTTATGCCTTTGATAGCACGATCAGTTGTAATACCAGTTACTGCATTCATTTCAGGTACGAGGGAACTACGATTACCGGTCATAGATTATACAAGGAAGTAACTGCCCTTGAGTCAAAGGCAAAGAGCAGGGGAAAAGGATGTTTAAACCTGGCAAATATTAGTCTCCAGTGGGAAACACTGGCAACCAATCTCGAGGAATTTCGTAAAGTTGTAGTAAGTCAAAGTTTTTGTTTATCACAAGACTAAAATCAGTATTCAATTGTTGGTAGACTTCTTGTTCACCGGGGTTTTGTACTTTGTTTTATGAGTATTATTACTAAAATTTGTTTCTCATAAAAGAAATTATCCCTTCCCTGTCATGGTAGGATGAACTCTCATCAAGCAAAGTTGTAGCAGATGTTTCTGTTGCTAAGATTATTGAAACCAATGCTATTCCTGTTCTTGAGAAACTTCAGAAGGTAAACTTTTGCAGTGGCTGTTAATTTTGAAATTGTGGGTACTGTCTTTAGCAGTGAACCTTATGCAACAGCTTAGGCTTGTGTTGTTTATACTAAAACTGTTGTATTCTACAGAAGAAAGAAAGGGCACTAAAGCAGAAAGAAAGGCAAGAGAGGCATCTGAATACTTTGAGAAATTCTTGTGGTGCTGGAACTACTCGTTCCTGTCGCAACCGTAGGCCTGTCAGCTACACATTTGGTATGATGAAAATTTTGTTTGGCTACCTCCTTCTCAACATGTGACATTGCTCCAATAATTTTGATTGCATCAAACACTGGCCCTAACTCTAGCTGATTGTTTATAAATGATGTCTGGGAAATTAGAGGAGTTTCAGGGTAAGCTTTGAACTTGAGAACAGATTTTTATTTCTTTATCCGTTATGATCAATGATTGTTAATTTATTCTGTATGTATCCTGTTATCACTCTGTACTTCCTTATCTACTTATTTTTTATCCTTACATTCTAAGAGATTTTGTTTTGAATAATGTGCAGATGAGTACGATCGGGCTATTCATGAGGCTATTAAAGTAACAAAGTAAGACTTCTGTAATAGTTTTGGATATTTTGCATAGTCCCCATTTTTTGTGACCCTCCTTGCATATTGCATGGTTTCAAGTACATTTTGTATTCTTGGAAAATGATTTTCATCGGCATATGAAGGTTACTACTGTAAGGATGTTATTGTTCTGGATGTATGCAACATTTTTTTCACAATTTTCTTTCATGTCTGTTCGTTACTCTAAAACTTGTTCTTGATTCTTTATGTGGCCTCTTTGTGGCCAAGTCTGCTCGTTTGTTTCCACATTATATTACTTTTCTCACCAATTGTAAATCTTACTTGGGGTCCAGCGGGAAGAGAACTGCCGACGAGAAAAGGCAAGAGGGTAAGCGTAGAAGAAGAAATGGCACTGACACTAATGGTGCCCCACAGAGAGACACAAACTCAGAAGACAATTCAGGTAAAAAAAGTAATTCCAATGACAGTGACGCCAATGATTCTGGTAATAAGGATGACTCTGCGGGCAGTGACACCTCAAGCGACAGGATTGAAGAAGTTGCTAGTGATGACGATGATAACAATTGGGATGATGGTGGAACAAAGGATGAAGATAAGGGTGACCATAGTGACTCAGGCAAATCTGAGACAGACAAGAACCATGCTCAAACTGATAGTATTGCCCTAAAGCCTATGGGTGTGCGCTGGAGTAAAAGACTAGCTGGAGACACTAGCCATCCAGTCCTGGAAAACAGAAACTTGGGCACCAAGAATAGGTCGAGACAAAGACCCATCTGTAACTCTGCTCTTGATTCTGTTGTAAGACAAGACTCTGATGACGAGAACTCATCGGAACATGCAAACAGTGAGATAGCAGGGCACGACGAATTGCCAGTTACTGATCCAGAAGAGGTCGGTGAAAGCTGAAAGCATTCTGAAGCAGAACCACTCAGGTCATTATACGGTGTAAGTTGATTTTCCTCAAACTTTGTATTCAGGAGGAAACTTTTGGAACAATCGTTTGTAAATGCAATAGGACTTCTTTTTGTTTCCCATGGCATCCATCATGTCTCAGTTTCAGAAATTGATCTGTTCATGCCGCGTAGTCCCTGCTAAATCCCTTTTGTTTGTATTTACTGGGACACCATTGTTAATTTATGCCAGATGATTTATACTAATTCATCTGCTAATTTCTGGGGATGTGAAGCTTGATTATTTATGCATCATTTAATGTCACTTAAAATGTTCTTCATGACATCAAGTTATGCAGATATTGAAATTGGGTAACAGTAGAAACTCACCAAAGCATAAATTTATAGTAAAATTTTAGAGCAGCTGATAATTATTGCAAATTATGGGATGACAAAGAGCTCTCAATATTCTCTCTCAAATTCATAAACAATTACACTCTTAATCAAAGCAATTAGCATTTAACTATCCACTAATCATGGTCCCAGCTCCTTCATCAGTCAAAATCTCAAGCAACAAAGAATGGGGCACTCTCCCATCAACAATGCTAGCAGTCTTCACCCCCTGAGCCAAAGACCTTACACAGCAATTCACTTTTGGTATCATACCCCCACCAATTGTCCCCTCCTCCACCATCTTCTTCACTCCCTTGATGTCAATCTCCTTCACCAAGCTAAACGCGTCGTTTCGATCGCTCAAGATCCCCGCCACGTCCGTCAGCAGAATCAGCTTCTCCGCCCCCAGCGCCGCCGCCAGCTCCCCCGCCACCGTGTCCGCATTGATGTTGTACTGCTGCCCCGTCTCGTCCGCCGCCACCGACGCGATCACGGGGATGTGGCCGTCGTTCACGATCGACCACAGCACAGTGGGGTCCACCCGAGCAACCTCCCCGACGAACCCGAGCTTAGCCGCGTTCGGGGCGGGTCGGGCGGTGACGAGGCGCCCGTCGAAGCCACAGAGCCCGATGGCCTTGACTCCGGCGCGGTCGATGAGCGAGACTAGGTTTTTGTTGACTTTTCCGGCGAGGACCATGGAGACGATCTCCATTGTGGCGGCGTCGGTGACTCGGAGGCCGTCGTGGAAGCTGACCTCGATGTTGAGGCGCTTGAGCCAGTGGTTGATCTCGGGCCCACCGCCGTGGACAAGGACGGGCCTGAGGCCGACGCATGAGAGGAGGACGAGGTCGTTGACGACGGAGGCCTGGAGGGACTCTGATTTCATGGCGGCGCCGCCGTACTTGACTACGATGGTCTTGCCTCGGAATTTTTGGATAAAGGGGAGAGACTCGGAGAGGATGTCGACTCGGAGCTGACCCGGAGTGGTTGGGGCTTGTGAGTCAGAGAGCGAGTTGCGGATTGAGAGAGAGAATGGGGGTTTGGGACGACGGAGGGTGAGTTTGGGCGGCAGATTGAGGGGCGGAGACGGGTTTATTAGGGTTTTAGCTGCCAACATTTTTGAGTGAGGCAGTAGAAGCAAGCAGCAGGGAAAGGGTTTGTGGAGGGAGAGTGAGAGTGAGAGTGAGCTTTTCAGAGACTGAAAAAGCAGGAAGGAGAAGGAGAAAACGAAAACCCGCGATTTTATTCTAGTTTTTTTAATCAAGGGTTTAAGTTGAAGGTAGCAATCGAATCAAATCACGAGCGAAAGCAGCATCTTTGCCTCCTCAAAATTGTTCCAGGTAGCAATCGAATCAGATTCTGTGATGGTAAAGAATCTCACAGGGAGATTTTCTTAACTGTTTACCTCTCTCACGGGTTAGGCTGTAAATAAACTGTCCTAATCTTTGAAAAAAAAATAAAAAGACTTTCCTAAGAGATGAGAATGTAGGATGTTAATTCCAATGTTTGATAAATTAAAGCACTAGTAGAGAATTATGAATGAAAAGTTGTTCAATTTTTTATTTTTAATTATTAAAAGTTATTAATATAAAGAATTTTTTAAGGGTCAAAAGTGATATTTAAAAATAATAACATGGACAAAGGACCCACTAGTGTAGTGGTTTGAAGTATTTACTTCCTCAGACAAGGTCTTGGGTTCGAGTCCTAACATTCGTGTTGTGTTGTGTGTGGTTTGGACAGTAACTTGAGAGTTGTTTAATACTCATTCCAAAAAAGAAAATATGCCTCCCTTAAAATAAAAATTGCCATGAGTTGAAATTTTTTATTATTTATAAAACGAAGAGAGTTTTTTTTTTTTGAAAATAAACGAAAATTTGTGGATGCGTTGAATGATAATTTAATATGAAACTTAATGTTAAAATGTATTATAAATATTTTTTATGCAAAAACAATCGGAGATTCGGGGCGGGTATGGGGAATAGTTCCCCGACGGGAACGGGGATGAGGATTTTCCGAAACCTATTAAATGGGGATGGGTTTGGGGACGAGGGCGGGGATGAAGAGCAGGGATGAGGATGGTATTGTCATACCCGACCCCTACTCGACCCATTGCCATCCCTAGGCTAGATTCCTCCATAGCCTAAATTGTACTCGTATTGTTACCCAAAAAAATAAATAAATAAATAAAAATTGTACTCGTTTATATATCATCCTACAATACAAAACGCACACAACATTTCCAAATATTTTAGCAGTTTTGTTTGTCCAGACATTTCAGTCCACCACTCTACTATTCTGAACGCGACCCGACCCGACAATGTCCACACCCGAATCGCAACCCCCTTCCGAGGACGCAGCCTCGGTCAGCAAAAAGGCCGCCAAGAAGGAAGCAGCCAAGCAAGAGAAGCTTCGCCGCCGCCAAGAGCAAGAAGCCCTAGCCGCCGCCACTCGCTCTCTCGCCGTCGATGACGAGCAGGACCCGCTCTCCGCCAACTATGGAGACGTCCCGCTCAACGAGATACAATCGAAGACGGTGGAGGACGTCAGCCGATGGACCGAGGTCGGCGCTCTGACGAACACATCGGAGAACCGCTCGGTGCTGATTCGAGGCCGAGCGCAGACGATCCGAGCCGTGGGGAAGAACATGGCGTTTGTGGTCGTCAGAGAGAGAGGCTTCACCGTGCAGTGTGTGGCTACGGTCCAGCCTGATACCGTGAGCCGCCAGATGGTGAAGTACGTTGCCGGTTTGAGCCGCGAATCGATTATTGATATTGAAGGAGTTGTTTCTGTTCCTAGTGTTGAGATAAAAGGAACCACACAGCAGGTAATTTTTTATTTCAATTTTTTTTAATTTTATGAATTCACTGCTTAGTTAATATGTGATATAATTGAAATGTTGATTTTAATTAGGTGGAGGTTCAAGTGAGGAAATTGTACTGTGTGAGTAAAGCTGCTGTGCTACCTATTAATATTGAGGATGCTGCTCGAAGCGATGCTGAAATCGAAAAAGCTTTGCAGGTACAATGATTATTTAAGAGAGTAAGATTAGAGGTTTTTTTTTTTTTGGTTAATTGGATTCTTGAAATTTTGTCAAGGATTTGGATTTTTTTTTTTTTTTTTGTATGTAAATTTATTGGATCTTTTGGTGGGTTTTAGGCTGGAGAAAAGCTTGTTCGTGTTAATCAGGATACACGCTTGAACAATAGAGTTCTTGACTTGCGAACACCAGCGAATCAGGGGATCTTCCGGATCCAGAGCCAAGTTGGAACTGTAAGTTTTGTTTGTAGCATTTGCAGATATATGCTTTGTGTTTGTTTCTCTTTGTAAATTTGTAGAAAATTTGTTGTTAGTTTAGTTCTGTATGTAATTGGTTGTGTTATTGTGTAGATCTTTAGGCAGTTTCTGTTATCTGAAGGCTTTTTTGAAATCCACACGCCAAAACTGATTGCTGGTTCAAGCGAAGGTGGTGCTGCTGTGTTTAGACTCGACTACAAGGGTCAACCTGCCTGCCTTGCCCAATCACCTCAGCTTCACAAGCAGATGGCTATCTGTGGTGACTTTGGCCGTGTTTTTGAGATTGGTGGTGTTTATAGAGCTGAGGACTCCTATACCCATAGGCATTTGTGTGAGTTTATTGGTCTTGATCTTGAAATGGAGATCAAGAGTCACTATTCTGAGGTAGAGTTTGAATTTCTAAGGTTTTCTCTTAGCACCCAATATGATCATGGATGTGAATTTCTGAGTAGTTATATGCTTGTTCGTGCAGGTGATGGATATTGTTGGCCGTTTATTTGTTACAATATTCGACACTTTGAACAAGACTTGTGAGAAGGAGCTTGAAGCTGTAGGGAGGCAATATCCCTTCGAACCATTGAAGGTCATGATTCTTATTTGTTTTTTTATTGACATTATAATTGTAATGTGATATGTTTGGTGTGCTGCATGATCTTTTCCTAATAAACTCATTTATATTCCTGTCAGTTATAGAATAAACTGTTACCAAATATTTCAGGCCTGTGCACATAAATTTTTTGGATTCTGATTGTTGACATGTCATAAATTTGCAGTACTTGCCAGAGACTCTACGCCTTACATTTGAAGAAGGTATTCAAATGCTCAAGGTTAGGAATACTATGCTAATTTTATTTATTTACTTATTTTCATTGGTTCATGTTTTGCACTGAATAAAATAGAGAAATTAAATGAATGATTGTAGATTTTGATAGGGCTGTATCACAGTTCACAAGTCACATAGTTCTTGAGGAAGCATGACTTTTAAGAAATCTTGAAGCTGAAGAGGGGATAGAATACTATCATACTAGTTTGATCTTTCATGCAGTGGTTATGATTAGGAGAGCTTCAGATGGAGCGGCAAGCTCCATGTAGGCAATTGCTGTTAATTCAGAAACTTGTGTTCATGAGCCGTAGAAAACAACCCAACAAATTAGGTAGTCTGGAGTTATCTTGCAGAGTGGGCAACAAATGAAAACAATGGATGCACAGATGCATGGATCTGTGTGCAGGCCATTGAGGGAGAGGAGTGCCTTGGAATTTATAACTTGTGCATAAATGAGCTGAATAGTTCTTTGTTTTATTTATTTCGACTAAACCCTTATGTATATGATTTTTTTGCATGCATGGAAGGCCAAAACATGCACGACCTGCTTTCAATTGCAGAGTTTTCTTTCTTTTTATTGTAAGTTTGACCTCCTTGTACAGGATGCTGGCATTGAAGTGGATCCTATGGGGGACCTAAACACTGAGGCTGAGAGAAAACTGGGGCAACTGGTTCTGGAGAAGTAATTTTTAATTTTCTTGCTCTATATCTTCATAGTATATGTTTTAGTTTGCTCTCGTTTAATATAGATTCTGTTGTTATTATAAATGTTTGAACTGGATTTTACTTGATCATAGGTACGGCACTGAGTTCTACATACTCCACCGCTATCCTTTGGCTGTGAGGCCATTCTATACGATGCCTTGCCACGATAATCTTGCCTACAGTAATTCATTTGATGTTTTTATTCGAGGTAAATCATCAATGGCTGGATCAGCATTGTTGTTTTGGTTTTAAATATCAACGAAAATCTAATTATCTATTTCCCATCCCTCAGGTGAGGAGATAATTTCTGGTGCCCAACGTGTGCACGTGCCAGAATTACTGGCTGAACGTGCACAAGCATGTGGGATTGAACTGAAGACAATTTCAACATATATCGATGCTTTCAGGTATTCTTATTTTTTCTTCCCTTGTTATTATTGATATCATTTTTTTAAAATATTCCAAGTCAAAAGCTCTTTACAAATTTTGCTTTTTACCATGCTATACACCTCTATGCTGCTCAGTATGTTTGGCATGAGTTTTTTTGGCCCGGCTCTTGTTAACCCTTGTGATGGCTCTTACAGATATGGTGCACCTCCGCACGGTGGGTTCGGGGTAGGGCTGGAGCGCGTTGTCATGCTTTTCTGCGGTTTGAACAACATCCGCAAAACTTCTCTGTTCCCTCGTGATCCACTTAGGATTGCCCCTTAGTGTATTATTCATTTTGGCAGAATTCGATCTTTAGAGATCTTAAAACATACTTAATTTCGTTTCTGTTCTTTAGTTTGTGAAACAATCAATTCTTACAAGTGATAAATGCACATTGTCAGATGATTGCGTCGTTTTTATTGATGTTCATACGATTTGAAGTGAATGGATGGATGGATGGGTTAGAAGGCAAGTAGATGGTATACATGTTTATCTATATGGCAAGTAGATAGTAGATGGAATGCATGATAGCTCGCTACCGCATAGACAAAAAATTCTTATGTGGACAATAAGAATTAGGAGTTCAATTTTCTTTAACAAAGTTATTTCTCAGTCTAACCACTAACAAAGTGAAAGAAGAGCAAAATCCATAATGTTTATTTTGTTCTCTCTATATGCTGTCATATTCTCTCTGTGTTTGTAGTTTTCTGTATTTTTCAGTTTGTATCATGTGGGTTTCTGTTGAGTATTGATCTACTGATTCTTGATCTGCTTTGTTTGGATATGTTTGTGCTGAAAATCTTTATAATGAAGGGGAATATTTTTACTCACCACTTTAGATAAACAAAAGAAAAATAAAATAAAAAGAATTTGGACCCCTCTGAAGGCAAGGCAGGCAGGAACGCAAGAGAGAAGTCTTCTTCATAGACAACTTGCAGAGTTTGGAGGTCCAAAACTACAAGAACCCCCACATGCCATTGAATTGATGGGGTTTTTTTTGTTTGTTTTGTTCAAGGGGATGTCTTTTCCAGGTTAGATTACGATTATGAAATTGCATACCACCAAAACGGTGCGTTTAATGGCCTAAAAATAAAATTTCTAAAATCTCCCAAATGTTATGAATCAAGAGGAATTGGAGAGAGGGAATTGAGATATATAGGAACTGATCTCTATTGAATGTTTGTTCTCTTCCATTTTAATCTGTGTGTGTATTACAAGTAGGGGGAATGCCTAATTTATAGGCAAGCATCTTCTAATGGAGGTGGGCTCCACTATATATATTTACAACACTCCCCCTTGGAGACCACAAATGATATGGAGTATGCCTCGTTAAAAACCTTGCCAGTAAAAACCCAGTGGGACAAAAACTGGTCAAAGGGAAAAAGAGTACATAATCATGTGTAACATAAAATTCTGTGTATATTGACACGCGTGCGACACTGCCTCGTTAAAACCTTGCCAGGAAAAACCCAGTGGGATAAAAACCTGGACGAAGGAAAAAGAGTACAGTGTTTGAAGATCTTTATTGATAGCGCGCTCCCCCTGATGCTTGGCAAAATATCTTTAAGTCATACTGTTGATCAGCTTTCTGAATATCGTAGTTGACACTGCTTCTGTGAGTCAAACTTGAGCGACACTGCCTCGTTAAAACCTTACCAGGAAAAACCCAGTGGGATAAAAACCTGGATGAAGGAAAAAGAGTACAGTGTATGGAGGTCTTTATTAAAACCACGCTCCCTTTTGTGAATATCTCCCCCTGAAAAATTTATACTGATGGAAGGAAGAGTACAACAATTTGTATAGCATACTTCTGGATCCTCCCCCTGATTAATATCTCCTCCTGATGTCTTCATGACTATCTTTTAGAGTGAGAATCTTTCGGAGTGAGTGGAGGATATAGCCATTAACAATTCTCGTAGTTGAGTAAGTAAATATATTTCCAGTGAGCTATCTCTAGGTAAATCATAGAAATTTTCAGAGTCCGCGTTTTCAACAAAACTTGGGTTATTTGCAAGTTCATTTGAAAGAATATGCCCGTACATGGTGTTATGCGGAGATAGCATCAAATATACCTCACATCATCCCAAAATGATGGTGATGGAGTTGAGCCCTATCTGGAAAATATGATGTCCGGTCCAATATACTTCCGGAAAATCATTAAAGTGTCCAACAGATAAAAAATGCTTCAATACTTTCTTAGTATAAGCAAGAATCTCGTTGGCATAATGCTCGATCCTTAAGTCGAGACAAATATTTCTTGAACTCTTCAGAAGCTTTAATGTGTTGCAAACACATTATAATCAATGTACTCACTGAGGTAATTTATGCATATTAATATTGAGTACAAATTTTGTGCTTCAAGCACATGTCTTTTAGGGACTTGCTTTATGCAATGTCAATCCTCTCAACGGATTTTGTTTAAAAGGAATTAAACTTTATGACACATTATATAGCTTTTACCCAGCTATTTATATATCTTTAGGAAATCGCTTCTGGCGATATGCTCCGTGCATTTAATAACCCTTAAAGATAATATGTTGGTCTCCGTAATTGTGTAATAAAAGGGGGGGGGGGGGGGGAGGGGCACAATTGAATCTGTAAATATGGAGAAAACCCAACATTCCTTGTTTCTGCCAGAAACAGTGTGTCATACAAAGTAGGTATATTCCCTTTTATTCCGAACACCCAAGTATAAATTTCAGTATTAACATCTTTTGGGGTTCGTACTGTGGGTTTGTTCTTTCACGTTCATTCTCATCTATAATGGAATTACCTTATTCCATTTTGGCCAATGATATTGTCGACATTTAATAATTGAACGTGGTTCCAATCAACACAGCCCATTGATGATTTGAGTAGCTACTCCAAAACCAAAAATTGTCATTCATCAATTCATGATCCCACCATTCTCATGTGCATGCGCATGCATCAATTATAAGCATTTATTTGCCTTTGGGTACCCAAGCCACTTCATGGGGCTTTTATTATGTGAGAATGTGAATTATAACCTCCATTAGAGCGTTATTTAGCAGTAGGGCGTGGATAATCTCCATTTAGGGAGTTGGAACATTTAGAACCCATATATCTGTCATGCTAAAGGCATGCCACAGATTAATACATACATGTCAATTAATTTCTGGGACCTTAACCCATATTATGGGACTTTAACCCATATAATTTGCTACGCATTAGGCGTGCATAATATCAATATTGACATGTCAAAGGATTGTCCTTTCGGGACTTCAATCCACATCATTTGCTACGCAACAGGCGTGCATCATATTGATCACTGCTATACCCATATTCTGTTCTTATGGGACTTTAATCTGTGCAGTGTATTATCAATGTATCCAACTTGCAATCTGTAAAATTTGCATTAATAATTCATGGATACATACAAGTCATTCTTTTGGAACAGACTTATCTCCCTATTTGGTTACCTTTCAAGATAAAATATCAAATAAGTATATAAGCATATAATAACACAAATACTGCTTACATCCTTAGGTGGGAGAAACTTTTCTCAAGTATCATTCAAGCTCGTATCGGCCTAGTAAATATAATGTAGCGCTTGATGATCTAGTTATATCCTGCAAGAGCAAAATCACAACTCTTTTCTCTGTCAAAAATAAATAACCCTCAGAGTTAGGATCACTTCATGGATTCTTTCTTCAGATGTTCATTCTAAAGAAATAAAATCTCTTATGAACAGAGAGTTATAAAAAGAGAAAAAATGCAAAAATAATGTGATATTGATTGCAAGAGAAGGTAAGCAATCAGGGAAGGAAGCTGGTGGGAGCAGACAACAAGCTCAGCAATCAAGGAAGGAAGCTGGTGGGAGCAAACAACAAGCTCTCATTTCTTCTAGTCTAGAAGAACTTCCGGAGATTAGAGCATAAGGTTGCCTTCACAGTTCCCTGATGTGGCGGAAACGTGATCAGGGATAGTCTCGCTTCCTGAATGGATGATCAGAGATAGTCTTGCTTCTCGGGCATATTAAGTGCTTACTGATAAGAAAAACAAGTAGATATCGCATCACTAGGTATGGAGAAAATTGGATGTCTTCTGCAAAGAAAATTTCGTTAGTAACACATTTATACACAAATACAATGAATAGGTAGAACCGGTGAATTTCAAATTAACCATAGGAAAATTGCGAGATTCTCGGGATACTTTTGAAAAAGTAGCTCCGTGAAATCCGTAAAGCAAGATCGGCTTTTGACGAAAATAATACTTTGAAAACGCCGAAATTGCCGACAAACATTAATGGAGGCCACGTGAAGTTTTGGAATCTGGGAAGGAAAAAGAGAATATGGGGATCCGAAAAGATATTGGGATCCTGAAAAACTGTAGCCATATTTCCTCCTATAGATATTGCCTTTGCAAAACTTGATTGGAGTAACTGCATTTCAACTGAACTCCCTTCATTTTCTGAAACTTTAGTTTTCTTAAGACTTTCTTCGAAACCTTCTTAAAAATGGCTTCCTCTTCTTCCTGCCCAAATTATTTCAATTTAAATGATACTCCCACAACAACCAGTGACGCCCAAGTTTGGCGTCCATCCTTTGTATCCAAAAATCGTCATCTCACAGTTAATGATTCTGTGATGATGAATGATGCTACTGCTGTCATAGTAGCTAAGAATTTCATTATTCCAATGGATGAAATGTTGTTGACAGGGAGATCAGAGGAAGAGGCTATTGATGACTCAATGGCTTTTAGCATTCAGAGTGCTGCTTCTGTTTCTAACATGGCTGATCGTTTGCGTGCTAGAGCAAACGAGGTTCAGATTTTAACAACTGAAAATTCGTCTCTCCAAAGAATGCTTCATGAGTCTCAACAGGAGGTTGAGAAACTTAAAGGAGAGAATAATGCTTTGTTGAAACTGGTGAGTTCGTACTCTGTTGATACACTGAGAAGGCTAGATATGCTGCAGGTCTCCAATGAAAGAATTTTGGGAGACCATGAGAGGCTCATGGCGAAGCTTAAGAGGCGTCGTCCTCTTCCTGCAGAGGCTTCCAGAACATAATGTAATTTTATAGATTTTACAGGGCCTGCATCTTCATTGCAGGTGGAAAAAATCTATCTGTTGTATGTTCCTGTTATAATAATTACGCACATTCTTAAACTTGCACCTGTGGTTTTTACGTCTTTTCAAAATGACGGTTTGGAATCTTGTACCTTATAGGTTCAAATAACCACATCGACTCTCCCAAATTTCATATTTCAACGTATGGAACTTTTGGCCTGGGCTAAACACAAACTCAGAATTTATTCGCCCTTTTCAAGTGGACATGAAATATGAATTGAGTAAAAGCCACGCTAATATCTCATATATTTGAATCCATGTGCTTCCGGCCCAGATATAACAAAATATGTGGGAAGCCTCAATTCATCGTTTTCTTATGCCAAAGAAATATGTGGTGTACCACAATTTGCAATAATACCTCAAGGATTGTCCATTTAACTGTTGGAACTTTAGGTTCTCAATACTGTTAGATTTTGAACTTCAGGCCAAAATCACATATTCTCATGGTATGGACATTCAATCCCCTTAGATTTTGAACTTCGGGCCAAAATCATATATTCTCATGGTATGGACATTTTTACAATTTTCTGTACATTTTTCTGGACTTCAAGTCCTTACATAATTGTCCATATCTTGAGGAACTTCTGGCATCTCATTTAATTGCTCATTCATGAGTTTAAGGAACTGCAGGTTCCCTTTTTGAATATAGTGACGGTTTACCCAAAATGGTTAATGTTTATGTATACGTCACTATTCATATATCCGGTACTATTCATCAAGTCATGAATACGTATCTATTCATGTGGACAGTACATTTGTCAGTACAGTTATCATCCATGTGTACGGCATTATGAAACAATACGGTACTGTTACATCATTAAGGAACCCCAGGTCCTTATTTACATGTCAGGGATCAAGGACCCTCAAGTCCAATCACATGTTTACAAATATAGTACCGGAGAGACTGCCAGCTCTCATATTAACATCATCATCAAGGATCTTCAAGTCCTGATGTAATTGTATGATGAGGATCAAGGAACTTCTGGTCCTGATCTGCATACTGTAAAAACTCATCATACATCACATTTAATCCATAAAATAAATTACTGGTAAATAAATTACTAGTATGGACGATAAACTCGCACCATACTTTAAATAAATGTAAATGTGCGGTAAAATAAATTGGTAAAGTAAACGTGCTTGTATGGGCACTAATTCTGTCCATACATTTAAATGAAAGTAAAGGCGTGGACGATAAACCCGCACCACCCTTTTAAATAAATGTAAACGTGCGATAAAATAAATTCATAAATTAAATTGCTTGCTGTATGGGCGTTAATTCCGCACCATACTTTAAATAAAAGGAAATATAAAGTATGAGGGTTAATTCCACATCATACTTTTAATAAAAGTAAATGTGCAGTAAAGTAAATTCATAAAGTATGAGGGTTAATTCCACATCATACTTTAAATAAAAGTAAATTTGCGATAAAGTAAATGTGATTATTGGTGGGTTCTCATCAACACCACGATCAAATAGTATAGCAGATAATATTGTTATCGTTTGTGGAAGGCATCATGCTTGTCGCTTACCACCTGTAATCTGCACACCTGCACCAATTGGTTTATTAAATACTGTAGAGGAATAATAAAGTGATAGAAAGCATAAAATTTTTTTTGTTATTATTGTTTTTTTTTTTTTCTTTTCTTTCGGTGGATTTGCTGTTTGATCTGCTTTTGCTTTCATCATTGTTGTTGATAATTTCTTTTGTTGAGCACTGAGAAGCAAGAGGTGGATTCTCTCATCAGATCTACCATCGTTATCATCAGGGTCTGAAAACTGAGCCTCCTCTTTTCCGTCGCCAAGTCCCAGTCCTTGTTGTTGAACACGGTGAAGCCATTGCAGTTGAGCAGCAAAGACTTCTTCCACATGGTCAGCACCGTCGCATCCTCCTGGTCGGAACCAGAAAGCTTGAGCCTCTCAGGCTCGTAGGTAAGGGCAATTTTGGCATTGGCAGCGTTTGGGTACACCTTTGTCATTTCTGGCCTTGCAAAAATCTGTCTCATCCTTGACGGCGAGATTGAGGAGAGCGAGGAGGGCGGACTCGTGAGACTCGGTCGAGTCGCTGACTCGGAGCATGGACACGAGCGGGCCCACCGAGGCCGAAAGCTGGCGCCGACACCTGTTCGAGGTCTTGGTGAGGTGGCGGATTTCCTGCGCGCCTTGGAGCTTGGAATCCTGGTCGTCGGATTGGATAAGTTGCAGAGCGCGTTGGACGGCTGAGGATGGTGGGGAAGTGGGGGAGGACGATGAGTCTGGAGTTGAGAACAGTCATCATCATCATCATCATCATCATCGTCTTCCAGAGCTTCGTTCTGAAGCTGCAACAAGTTCGAAGCGAACTTGGAGATCTCAGTGACGGCTTTGATGGGCCATCACCGATGCTTGTCTGGTACACTTGAAAGGTTTGACAAATTTGGAGAGCTTGAACCTGGATTCATGTAGGATTGGTGATGAAGGGCTGGTCAACTTGACAGGCCTTCAGCATTTGAAATGTTTGGAGTTGTCAGAAACTGAAGTTGGAAGCAACGGGCTCCGCCATCAAGCCTGTGCTTGAGTTTTTGCAAGGTGGTCTGTTTTGATCGAATTTCCCAGGTATTTTAGAGATATTCGTGTTGATAACGTGTTATGAATCAAGAGGAATTGGAGAGAGGGAATTGGGATATATAGGAACTGATCTCTATTGAATGTTTGTGCTCTTCCATTTTAATCTGTGTGTGTATTACAAGTAAGGGGGAATGCCTAATTTATAGGCAAGCATCTTCTAATAGAAGTGGGCTCCACTATATATATTTACAACACCAAAAGAATTGAATTATTGCTTTCCCATAAGTTTCAGAACAATTAATTATGGTGTAATCACTGAACCCAGCAAGCGAAAAAACATACGAAGGAAGGCGCGGATGAAAAATCTACGTGTAAACTAATGAATGAAACTAGCCTTCTTCTCATTGGTAAATAATGCATCAAGGAAAAACCAAAAAGAAAACAATTAATTACACTATCTGGTCAACTACTAACACCAATCTAATCGGGTTTAAGAAAATTATGTTACAGTTAATATCCAAAACCGCCCACATAATCCTCATCACCACTGCTAAAGGATTCCATAAATTGACTATCGTCGTCGTCGTCCTCCTCGCCATCTGTCACAATCTCCAGTATTCCACCTCCTCCCTCAAAGTCATCCATAATAAAATCTGCATCCTCGTCATCATCGTCGAGGTCACTCACGCTGTCATCCTCATCATTGCTCATATCATCAACATCACTGTCAGAATCCCCATCAAGATCTGGGCCCAGTATAGGGTCCACATCATCGTCATCATCCTCATCCTCGTCATCTTCATCTTCTTCACTCTCAGCATCATCAGGATCAGAATCATCATCAGTCGGCCTCCGGCGACCAATTTCATAAACCCTAGCAGAAGCTAACATATCATCTTGGTCATCCATTGTGATCAACCCAACAAAGGAATCAGTTGGCTCTGTTGCAAAGTCAAGGACACAACGATCAACTGGAATAGTGGCAATGTCAGAGTAGTTAACTGCATCCACCGTGCGGAATGCAGCAAAGAGGGGATGCTTTACACGTCGGGTGTGAACCGCTGACATTACATCCTCCAGATTTCGCCGGAGGATTGCATAAATTACATCGCCGCGTGCATTGAAAGTTATTGTTGTTTGGTCTAATGAAGGTACACTCCGAAGGAGTCTGAATTTCCGGAGATCCCAGACCTCAGAGTTTATAATCACCTATTGAAAAGACAAGGATTAGAAATGACCAAAAAAGGAGGAGAATACAAAGCTTTCGAGGCAGAATGCAGATGACTGCTTTGGAAATAAGAATTAGCCTACTGTGGTAGACGCAAGGTTTCTTTCTACATACCTCATTCCCAGCAGGATGGAAGCCACCGCCCCCATAATCTGTAAACTGATCAAAACGATGAACAGGGATAGGAACCCGTCTGTCCCATAGGACCCCATTCCAAAGCAGCATTGTGTCTGAAGGGTTGAAGTGTATATGAGAATAAGAATGTCCCCGACCTGTAGAGCTAGCAGATGTATCTGACAGTTTCGATTCCAACTGGCTAGTTTGGATGTCATACAGGAGAATCTCTCGCCGGGCCAGCTCTGATGGAAGAGCTGCAAAAATATCCCCAAAATTGCTAAATCTTGCAGCTTTACACCCTTCATAGGAATGCATGGGCCCAGAAGAGACTGAAGATGCTTCCCACAACCTCACATCCTGGGAGCTTGAAGAAAGCACCAGCTGGGTCTCACCGGAAAGATGTGACTGAACAAGCGTTATAGGAGACTGGTGGCTTGCGCAACTCTCCAGTACATTGCTGCTATTGGAGTCAAAAATTTTGAGCTCACCACCATGGCCGCCTACTGCAATATGAGCGGAATCACTAAGAAAAGAGATGCATGTCAAAGGGGCACCAGAATCATCCCGACAAGTTCGCCATGGTCGGAATCTACTGTAAACAAACTGACGATCCCTGCGATTTCCGTGGACCCCACCATACATGCTTTTGAACTCGCGAGTACCAAGCCGGGCTGTAACATTCGATGGGGCATCAAGGCTTCGTCTTGGTTCAGGGCAAACATGTGGGTGTAAAAGAGAGAGTGGTGGAAGAGTGGTTATAGGGGCGGGACATTGCCGGTGCTGGTGCTTCAAATACTGAACAACCACAGAGTCTAGAGTTAATCGCTCTGCATTGCTTGGCTGAGGGTCACTCTGCAGCCCAAATTGGGAGGATGGTGTTGTCAGGCCCATGCTAGAATTACCATACTGGTTATCATCAGGATACTCTAATGGAAAACAAGCTGGTGTTGATCGACCATATTGATCTCTTAAGTTAGCAGTTGGTGTAGAGAATCCACCAGCATCAGTTAGTAGGCTGGTCTTCCGCATGGTAGTGGGTGTAGGACCAACTGGAGATCGAAGCCCTTGGTCACCAGTGTGAATACGTTTCCCTGATGATAGCAAACACCCAGGATCCTTTAACTCAGATAATTTCCGTTTCATTGGCAAGACGATGGGTGTCTTGCATGGGGACTCTGTATCAAAAGTAGGTTTTGGCAGGGATGCTGATGGAGTTTCTGATGCATTTGCAGTTGCAGAAAACTGTTTTGAAGCACCAAAGACTTTCCTGGCTGATGCCCAGTGAGAATCATGGGACTGAGATTGATTCCTCGACTGTAGAGCAAAATTAGGAGAGAAAACTAAAGGTTTTTTCTTTGAATACGAGAAAGCAGAATCAAATTTCACACTTGGTTCCTCATCCCTTGCAGTAATCTTTGATTTGTTTGTCAGAAATCCACTAGGTGTGCGACCAGAGGGCCACTGAAGTTGTACAGAGGGAGCTTCCTGTGTGGCCTGATGAACAAGAGATGAGGGGGCAGCCAAGGAGGGCAAAGGCATCAACTGAGCCTCTTTTAGCAGTGAAGCAGCTGTTGCGGCCAAACCAGATGCCTGAAGGTGTTCGTGTATCAAGAGCAATAGTTCCCTGACATTTCAAGTACACATAAAGAGGGAAAAAAGTCAACAGAAGAATCAAAAGCAACAAATTTCAACAAATACTGGCACTATACGCGGAATCACTCAATACCTGGAATGGTAAGTAATAGGAGTGGCAGCAGCTATAGCTGCCCTTTCTATGCGCCTCAAAGTTGGCATAGCAGCATCAGTGGCTGCCAATGTACTAGCTCGTCCAGAATTTGTCACAATCTACAACAAAAATAATATCGCATGAGTTTTGACCATGAAGTACAAAGCAGGTTGAGGGAAAGGGAAAAGGGTGCGGGCAAAAGGCTATGGAATAACCCTATCTCATTAATAAAACTGATTCTGTTAAATAAACATTATTTCTAAGAAACTTCTAATTGTAAACAAATGCTTACCGCAATGAGCTCAATTGCTGCCTGTGAAAGTTCAGCTTGCCACCTGCCTTGCTCAGTTGCATTTGTCTGGCTCCCTGAATCTCGAATTAGTTCTGAAAGTTTCTTTCCAACCTAGAACATCATGTTGCACTCAGTAGCAGGAAAAGATTGACTAATATAACATAAGGTCCTATCTTTAGACAATGACACAAAAAAAAAAACCATGATTAAGAATTTAATGACTTAGAACTTGATGGAAACAGTGAAGAATAACAATAAAAGGCAGTAAACTATGTTTGAAACAAAATCAAAAGTTGAATGTAGAAAAATTAGCCAGCGACAAAGTTATGTCTGAGGCAAAGGGCCAACTAAACCTTCAACTTGAACTAGCGGAGCAGCATATAATAAAAGAAGACAGCGTAACACTTCTCAGTCTTCTCTGCAACTGATGCTAAACCCTCTCGTCTGTTAACAAAGAGATTTGAATGTAGCTTCTGTAGGAATACTGAATTCCAGAATGCCTTAAAACGTTTACTTTGAAAGTATTTCTTTCTCCAGAATATTTAAAGTTCTGGATGAAACTGTACTCATCTCCTAAAGGAAATTTTTAGTCTCACATTCTCTTGCCCCCCATTTTGGATGTGGAAGTACATTTCCTTAAGGCCCACTAACAGAGGCGACTTATTAAAAACAGGAATCCCTGGTGTAAAATAACTGACCATGCCCTAATTTCCCTGTACTTTATTTCTTTTTAAAAAAAGTCTGATGTTTTGCAACATCATTTAAACCGAATGAGCCGAAGCAGAAAAGATAGGGGTCAACCACATCCCAAGGGAAGAAAATATAAAATAAAATTTTGATTCTGTAAAGCTGTCATGTACCTGGAGCTTTGTCAATATATGGGCAATAGTATCATCTCTGGCTAAACCAAGGAGGACTCGACAAGCAAGTGCACGGAGACAGTCAAGTGCCGCAGGAGGTGAATATATGCGTGGTTGGAGGAGATGCAGGAGAACCTTTATACCGTTGTTGGCGCGAACAGCCTCCCTTGCTTGGCGATAGCCTTGCTCTAATTGTGCAGCCAGGCCGGCACCACCTGCAGCAGGTCCTAAAGATATTCGGCGATCCCCCACCAATCCTGATGTTGCTGTGGCAGCAGGTGCTTGTGAATTGCTACTGTTGGACTGTGTACCAGGTGCTGCTGCACTACCTCGATCTACTACATCTGAGATATTACGTTCTGTGTTTCTATCTCTAGTCTCTGTAGCAGGACCATTTGAGGTTTGGGCAGAAACAGACTGCTGACCTTGAGCATGCAAAGGCGGTTTATTACTGATTGAAGGTGGAGGACAGACAAGATTGACCAACACATTTAGTGCAGGCTGAATGATCTGGAAAAACACAAATAGATAATTAGAATAAATCCAATGATAAAGGCAAAGCAAGATGGACATCCAGTTATAAACAAAGTCTTTACCTCAGGGTCCACATAACTACCACCAACACTTGCTGCATCCAAAATGACTGCTATACCAACACGATTATTGCTTAATGTAGAATTCACGATCATCTTGCGGCTGCTAGGGACCAACGTAACAATATGCAGAACACCCAATGCATATTGAAGTAAATCATGTAAATAACGCTCAACTGGCGGAGCCTGCGGAAATCAAAATTCAGCATATCCAGAGAAGGCAGAAAGTGAAAAGTGAGTGAGCATATTGAAAGTTCATGTGGCAAGGGTATAGGAATACAGTATAACATTGGCCTGAATAATTTCACACACAGAGAGAAAGAACTTTAATGTAATATATTATACCTGGCATAACTCCAACATAGTAATATGTCCATTAAAACGCAAGAACTCATCGACTGCAGGCCAACGAGTTCTCACAAATGCAGGACCCAACTTCCGGTCCTTCTGTAACTGCAGAAATACTGCATCCAAAGCTTCATTGCTGATGTCAAGTGGCTTGTAAGCAGCCCTTACACTTGGAAGATTCCGAGCCGCACTTCGATTGTTTTTAATTGGACGAATAGAATCCACGAGCAACAGAAGATGGGCTCTGAAGTATTGCCGCAAAGCAACACAAGTGTGGTAAGCTATCTGTTTCTCCGATGAAGTCAGTACCTCTGCAGGTGACCTTTCATTTCGAAGTGATCCTGAACCAGTGAGTCCTAATGCCCCAGAATTTACTCCAGATCTGACCGATGCAGCATCATTTAAAAGGCCCAGTAATTTATGTAAGCCTTCCTGAGTATCAAAAGCATCAAGAACTGCCCGGAAAACAAATGCAGCAGCAAAAAATAAGGCTGCATTTTTCCTGGCTTGATCCTGTGAGCAATCAAGAAGTTGAAGAGCTAACTTAACCACCTGGTTGACCACATCTGAAGGAAGAGCACAAACACGCTCCATAATTCCCTGAAAAAAGATTAATTGGTCATCACAAAAGATGAAGACTAGATGGATATTATTATCATGATACAAGTAAATGGGAAATTAGTCTCTAACAGCTCAACTTCACACCACGTGTGATTACCTGGAGAGAACCAATAGTAAATAAGCAAGAAGAAAGGCCAAAGAAGGTTTGAGCAACCCTAGGGACAGTAAGCAGTTTCTGCATGCCACCCCTATCCACAAACAAGGCAGCAAATTTCCGATGAGCAGCCAAAGCACAAATGAGCTTCATTATATCAGGCAAGAGCATTGCAACCTTTGATGCCTCTTTATGTCTAGAATTTCGTTGCAATAATGCAAGACATACGTCTACCCCCTTTTCATGCAGTACAGGTCCAAGAACTTCGACATATTCTCCAAGAGTCTCAAGACACTGAATACAGTATTTTTCTCTCAACTGTGCAAGGGACTCGGCATCAAGAATGAAGTATTCTTCAGCATCTTCATGGATTTCTGGTTCTGTGCTGCTTGATGTCATTGATTCAGCATTGATGCTACTCGAGCTCCTGCCACCAATCCATAGGAAGAATTATAACCCGCAGTAAAGAAGTATTATTCTAAGGCAGTACAGCCATAAAAAAAAGTTGATAACACAGCATGTGATTCATCAAGTATCTGTACTATATACCTCTTCTTTGCATTTAAAAAAATGAAATACCTACCTTGAAACTTCAACTGAATTGGCAGCATCAATGACAGTAGATGCTGCTCTTGAAGCAGCCAAAACTGCAGCTTCTTCATTATTTGTCATTTTGAATTCCTGCATAATTAAGCGGCAAACAACTGAGAAGTGAAAACTAAACAAAAACCATTACAGAGAGTGAGAATAACAGCTTTTGTACCTCCAAAGCTGCAGTTTTGACAACTTCAGCAGCAGCATCACCAGCAGCTTTGATGGCTTCTGCAGGTGCATTAGCTGCTCTGGCTTCAGCTTCTGCAGATCTAACTGCTTTCTTTACTAAGTCAGAGATATCTTTACATCCAACTCTGCAGTCCTGGAAGCAGTCATCGTTATCCTCCCTTTCCAGATAGAGAACATCTGTATTCCTGTCCAAACACTTCCTAGAATCTGGTATTTTTTTCACATCGGAATTTTTCAATGCAGCCCTGTCTCTAAAGCTCCGTCCCTGCCCCAACCTACTACCAGATCCTGGAGAGGTCAAGAGCTGTTCATTCTCTACAGCACCTTCATTTGCCCTTCCCTTCCCTCTAGATCTTGTCCATCCACGGTTGGGTCTGCGCCTTGAGGAGTCGTCTCTCACATTTTCATCAAAATCTCCAAATTTCATCTTTCCATCTGCATCATAGATCTCAACCCCCTCAGCCAATCCATCAGGTGGTTCTCCCCCATCAACATTCTGGTCATCTAAACATCTCTCATCTGTTATCCTTGGATCATCAAAATGAGTTGTTTCCAGAACCTGCCGAACCCTACCCCGACCTTCATCTCTACCTCTTACACAAACAGTATTCAAGGTATTTTTGCTCTCTGTTAAATGATTAGAATCCTTTTGAGTAATACTTGACTCCCCCAAAACACGCACACGAAGATAACGCATAAGTTTGGCAGACAATCCAGACGTCAACACATCTTCCACTACTTGACCACCACTATTTTCAATAAAAATTAAGATATGTGAACCAAACTAGTCAATAAGAATAAAATGAGGAAGGGAAAATAAAGATACAAAGAAGGAGCATACCCAGCCAAACATACAGCAAGAAGTCCTGTAGCATAGGTCTTCAGCATTTCAAAATCTGAGACCTCCTTGCCCCCCAAATCATGCTTCCAATTCTGGTATTCAACAGATGAGCTGGAAGTCTCATCCATCACCCAATCTTTTATTTTCTCCAAAACAGCTTCTTCAAAAACATGAGGATACTGTATCACATTCACGCTTGTCAGATTGATAATAAGCCATAATAATCATCTTCATTACGGAACAAATAAAATAAATGAAACTCAATGGTATCAGAAAAACAACAATCTTACAATCCAGGTTAGTGAACAGCTTAAAAGCAGCCTTCCAGCAGCTGCCTGGACGGCAACAGAGTATCTTGTTTCCGACAGATACTTTGAAGATATTAATTCAAAGAAATCATCATGTTCCTGGCAAAAAGAGAAAAAAAATTAGAACAAAAGCTTGGTCCCTGCAAACAAGATATAATCCACGTATATGAATACATTTTAGCAACCATCCCAAAAATAAATACATAAAAATTACAAAAGGTAACCACACGCCAAAACCAGTTACCCGGACTAAGTTCCCTAGCCGTCCGATGTTATGTGAAGCACGAGCATTGCTGGATGAATGACCATTCTCTTCCATGTATCTGCATTAAAAGATGGTTTTTTCTTCTTTAGGTAAGGTTCAGAGTTTATTTACCAGAACAAAGTTTAACAATGTAAATAAATAATCAGCCACATATAATGTATAAATATAAGATCACAGACTTGTGCAACGAAACAAACAGTGAAAAGTCAACTTACAGTACATATATAACCAGACAAAGCATTCTAAATAAACAAGAACAATCATAATGCCCACCAAAAAAGATATTAGAACTTCAGATTCTGAAGTATTATTACCTAGCTATTAGAAGTAGCCGCCATTCAGACAAAATCCATATCTAACCACTCAAGCACACCCCGAAGTTACTTCCAAAGTCAACAGTTAATACATCTAGTGAACTGACTGCTAACTGTCTTTCCTATGCTAAGAACAATAATTCCCGTACACCAGAAAAATTTTAAAATCATCGACTCGGCATCCTAAGACAGTTGCTTGAACACATCCATCGCCTTGGCCATTGAAAAATCCTAACCTCATGATATAACTACAATGACATTCCATGTCGTCCTTAAACCCTACCTTTGACTACAGCAACTCAAAGTCCAAACAAAGTCTTCAAACTAAATTTACATTTTCTGTGATCTTCTGCCCTACATGACCTATCAAGATTACACATCAAGTATCGATACCCAATCCTACCAGAATATCATACCACCAGAAAGCCATGCATTACTAAGTAAAGAGGAAGAAGTATTGCTTACAAGGAAATGAAACGTCGACTGTGTAAATGACAGTCACCAAGAGCATTCCAAAAATTCACATTATCACCGATTTCAACACAATAAGCAAATATATAATTATACAATTGCCAACAAAGCCATAAAATTCACACACAATACCTTTGAAATCATTAATCTAAAACCTCTTAATTTGTAAGTTTATCGTCATTAATCGAGTCACAATTTTTTTTTATTTAAAATAACTCAATATTGAAAGGAAAAGACAAAAAAGAAGAAAATGCAAATGATGAAAACACAAAGCACAGCATTACAACAATAACTCGCACTGAGTGGCATCTCAGACTCAATTCTTGAATAAATTCGCATCAATTTACATAAAAAAGCTTCAAAAGCAAAAGTTCAAAAGAAGAAACGGTTCGAACCGAGACTCTTGAGTTTCAAGAAGGGAGGCAAGTGCGTGAAGAACAGTAGGATTAGGGTTATCCGGCGCGGAAGTGATCTTGTCCATAAGCTTCTGGGCCTTGGCAACCAATTCGTCGTCTTCATTCTTAACCTCCTCTTCTTCATCGTCGTCTTCGTCCTCGCCTCCTTGAGATTGGGATTCGGGCGCTGGCGGAGGCGGTGGAGGTGGCGCTGGTGGCTGGGCTTGCCCTTGCCCTAAGGTTTGCTGCTCATCCATGGCCGCCTCCATATGCTATCGAATACAGAGACAGATGAATTGGTATAGAGAGAGAGTCGCGAATGGATTAACAATTGAAATTGAATATTTCTGTGTTTGTGTGTTTTATGTACGTTAATGTTTTTGAATTGGATTTTCAGGGTTTGTGTTATTTATAATTTTATAGGTTTTTGGAGTTTGCAGAGCGAAAGAGATGGAGAGGAAACAAAAAAAAATTGAAAGAGGAACAAAAGTTGTTCTTGCGCAGTGTGCGTTCGATTTTATAGTGGAGGAGAAAAGAGTGCGAAAAAGAAAGGTCGAATCGGAAAGTTCCGGAACAACCCGACCCGGTAATTTGGAACCCTACCCTACCGGCGTTCACTTGAACCGGGCGTTATCTGACCCCTTTTGTGATTGCTTTATTTTTATAGGAGCATTTTTTTTCTTTTACTATTATTTTTAGCAGAAAACAAAATTTACCACATCACTTACGACATGTTTTAACTGACCAAAAATTTTCCACAACACTTTACAAATTTGAATATTATCAATTTCTCACTTTTTTTTTTGTCCATATACACTCTCTTTTATTTTTTAATACTTTTGTAATCTATTATATCAGTCTCGATTTCTTGGACTACACCCACCGTTGAATGTAACATCCAACGGTTCAAAAAAGTTTCTTTAAAAAAGTGCAAGAGTGAGTGAACCGTTGAATTTACATCCAACGGTGAGTGACCACAAATCTCTTGGACTCCTATAGTCCAAGAGATCGGGACTGTCTATTATATATATATATAAAACAGAAGATAGAGAATGGTGAAACATTCAAAATATCAACAAATGCTTTTAGTTAATTCAAACATGAAGAATTAAAATTATTAATTAAATAAGGATAATATGGTAATTTCACCTTTTATTTAAAAAAATTAAAATTAAAAACAAAATCATATAATAAGTTCTGCTTTTATAGAACACTAGCCTCTCTGCACGCGCTTCTGCGCCTGCGAGAGGCTTTTTTTTAAAAAATTTAAATTTATTTTAGAATTAAAAAAGATAATGGATAGTTGTGTTCCATAAAAATAGGATCCATTATCTGAATTTTCTTTTAATTTTAATTTTTTTAATATGAAAAATTGTGAATTTACCATATTATCCTCATTTAATTAATAATTTTAATTATTAATGTTTGCATTAACCAAGGGTATTTTATGGTATTTTGAATGTTTCACCATTCTCTGCCTTTTGCTTTATATATATAGATTAATTGTGTCTTTCCTCTCAATTTGAATTTGAATTTTTATTTCTTAATAATTAACTAGCTTTTCTGCACGCGCTTCCACGCATGCGAGAGGTTTTTTTAAAAAAAATTTTAAATTTATTTTAGAATTAAAAAAGATAATGGATATTTGTGTTCCATAAAAATAGGACCCATTATCTGAAATTTTTTTTTAATTTTAATTTTTTTAATACGAAAAATTGTAAATTTACCATATTATCCTCATTTAATTAATAATTTCAATTCTTAATGTTGCATTAACCAAGGGCATTTTCTGGTATTTTGAATGTTTCATCATTCTCTGCCTTTTGCTTTATATATATAGATAACTACCCATATTATCTTTTCTTAATTCTAAAAATAAAAGAAAAAAGAAAATCAATTGGCACATGCTCAAAGGGCTAGTTACCATTAAGAGAGAGAATAAGTGGACAAAAGGAAGTGGAAATATCAATACCCTAATCAAATTGCAGGTTTTTTAAATTAGTTTCAATGGAATTTTGACAGAGTGAACACATAGATTAATTAATTGATACAAAACACATGAACTAAATTGGTCAAATTGATCATATTGAATTAAATTGACGGATGACGTAAAAACTTGTTCTATTTTGACAGTTACGCCTAGAATATAATAGAAGAAAGGGTCCAGGCCCAAAAACTAAAACTTGTGATCTCTAAGTGGGCTCAAATTTGTCCCCAAAAAACAAAGTGGGCTAAATTTTAGTATATCATGAAACCTTTTGGATAATGAAGGCCACATCTCAGTCCAAAGGTTCCATCTTGCCCGTGATCGGTGGAGCTCCAGAGAGCCATAAACGCCACAGCAAGGTTGTGTGCACTGCAAATCCGTAATACTCACATGGAAGAGCAATCCCATGAACAAGGCTCGATAGAGACATCACCTTCTTCTTCTTCAGTAGACCATAAAACTTGGATAGAGTAAGCAGAACGATAAGCTCATCACAACTTCTACACACACATTCTCATTTCAATTCAATTTTGACAAGATCGCGGTGAAAATTTCAGGACCCAGGATTTTCTGAAGAAAAAGTTGATTGCAGAAGATGATTTCACATGGAGATTAGCTGTTACAGGAAGGTCAATGGAGAAAGAGGAGGAGGTGTTGAAGTATGTGGGTGGAGTTGATATAAGCTATTCAAAGGAAGACCCATCAATGGCATGTGGGATTCTTGTAGTTTTGGACCTCCAAACTCTCCAAGTTGTCTATGAAGACTTCTCTATTGTCACCCTCCATGTCCCTTATCTTCCTGGCTTCCTTGCTTTCAGAGAGGTCCATTTCTTTTTTCTTTGGTTTATCTTGATGTTCATGTTTCAACAATATTTTGATCACAGAAGCTGAGAAAAGTAATAAGAAAGAGGCAAGGATTTGAATTTGATATGCCAGTGATTTGACTGTTTGATGTATTTGATTGTTCTATGTTGATGTAGGCCCCAGTGCTTCTTGAGCTTTTGGAGAAAATGAAAACCAATGCTAATCCTTTATATCCTCAGGTGATCCTAATACTTGTATTGGTTCCTACTACATTTGTTTTCGGTTCCCTTTCACTGCGCTTCATCTCTCTACATGAATAATTTTATGTTCTTGAAAGCTTTAATATTTGATTTTGGTTTTTCATATTTACGTATAAACTTTTCTCAACTTACCTTAGATATATTAGAGAATATTAACCTTATGCCAAATCTGGCAAGTTGGTGACTTGCAAACTGTTCTGTGTGTTTTGTAATTTTACTCTGCTTTATTTTAGAGTTCGAGTAAATAACAATAATTATCTTTAATGATAACAGCTGCTAATGGTAGATGGAAATGGAACACTTCATCCTCGAGGCAAGTCCTTTGACAGAAATCCCCATAGAATAGATGCTTGCCCTTTGTAAATGAAGCCTTTTCCTGTTAATTTGCTAATGTAATTTGAGGTCTATGATGGGACTGAAAGTCTGGAGTTGCTGAAAATATGGGTAGGTTACACTCTTAGGTCTAGTGAATCTTTTGCTCACTTCACAATTGGAAAGCTTCTACACTCTCAAGAGATCATTTTGGAACCTGTTAGTTCCATTTTCATAACGTAGATGATACGTTCTGTCCTTAGCTTGAGTTGTGATTAAAAGCATTTAGCTTCCTTACTCAACTGGAGAATATTTTTAAAATGTAGAGTTTCTTTTGTAGGTTTTGGCTTGGCTTGTCACCTTGGCATTCTGGCAAATCTACCTACTGTTGGGATTGGAAAAAATGTAAATACGGACAGTAACTACATCCATCAACTTTGATGATTTGGGCTGTCCCTGCTTGCCTGACTTTTAGAAATTTCTCTTGATATATATTCAATTCAGCTTCACCATGTGGATGGCCTAACACTATCTGGTGTGATGCAACTTCTTAAAGCCAAGGAAGACTACGCTCAAGATTTTGTTACTTTGAAAGGATGCTCTGGGCGTATATGGGGAGTGGTACACATCTTATGAGCTTCATTTCTCCTCTCAAAACTGTTTAAATCTTTTAACAATGTGGTGTGGTATTTAAACTGTGATGGGAATCTTCAGAGGCTGGCATGCAATAATATAAGGAAGTTAAAGATCATTTTGCAGCACTTTTTAGTTTATCCAAACAATATGGATATATACTCTGATTAAAAAGTGGGTAATAAACATGTAATTGTGCCCTTTGCTGGAAGTTCTTTTGCACTTTGTCTTGTGTTATCTGTTTCAATTGATTCCATGTCTCCATTATGTTTCTGTTTTCCAGGCAGTGAGATCTACTGGTGGCTCATTGAAGCCTATATTTATCTCAGTTGGTCACCGTATAGCACTTGATACTGCCATCAGGATTGTAAAAATGACTTGCAAATTTCGTGTCCCGGAGCCTATTCGGCAGGTGAAAACTTGAACTGTTCGAGTGCTCTGAGTGGCTTCATATTCATTATGGCCACTCCCCACTAATATTTTGGACTGTTAATTGAACTTGAGCGTATAAACTAAGTAGGGATATAATGGCCTTCTCTCGATGCTTAGATGCCCTGTGTCTCTAATCTCTAATAAGTTCTTCGGTTAGTTATTAGATGTGAAATGAATATTTTCTATATAGTGAAGTTACAGGCATTCTAGGGAGGGCCTGCTGTGTTATCTGTCTGTTTGCTACAATCTTTTGTTGGCCATTTAGCGATGTTGGCATTTTCCGTGGTAAGGGGAGATTATCTTAAAGCTCCAATTTTTCCTTCTGATATGGAGGCAGGCTGACATAAGATCCAGAGACTATGTTCGGAAGCATCAAATGAGAATGTCCAAATGATTCAATTTCAAGAATCTGGTAGGTTCACCTTTTCGACCCTTTTATTTATTTATCATATATACATAATATACATGCGAGGGCAGAATTAACAAAGCTACATATGAGGGTATTTCCAACTTTGGTGTTACTTCGTTTTATTGGGAAAACTGCAGTTGTTAGTTAACAAGGCAAAATTTGTGAGATTTCAGGGCCTGCAGTATTTTTGCCACACCAATATATAGAGTGTTAGAATGCGCATCAGGTCCCATTTTAATGCTTCTCCTCGGCCCCCAAAAACTCAAGGCCGGCCCTGATTACACCACCAGGCTTTTCAAGAGACCCGGGTCTGCCATCCACTCTCGAAGAAAATGTTCAGATCACGATCCTTAACTTCAGTCTCCAGCTGATGGCTCTTTATTCTTACTAACAAAGGTTTGGGACTTAAAGCCACTCTCCAGTTGAATATCTATCTGATGGGCTACCGTGGTACACCGTACATGCATAGGAAGTGTTTCCACGAGCATCCAAATTCCACATGAATCCAAATGGAGGGTGACATTATGGAGGTCCATGTGAAATCCTCGTCAACAAATTATCTAAACTCGATTTGATTGGTGTTAGCAGTTTACCAGATGGTGTAATTTGTTTCTTTCGTTTGGGGTTTTATGAATTATTCACCAATGAGACGAGGCTAGTTTCATCAATTTATAGGTAGATTTTTTACTTGCGCCTTTTTTTTATTCTTGTTTGTTGGCTTCAGTGATTACGCCACAATTTTTTTGTATATATATGAAATAGAAACTTCATCAGGTAAACTGTTCTAAAACCTAATGAGAAATGTGAGCTTGTCAGCAATTATTGATATTTTCCTTCTGATTTTGAGGCAGGCTATGAATAAAGAAATTGGAGTACATAAATTGTCCAAGTCCAAACTTGCTGTCTCTGTAAATATTTACTTCCCATATAAAGATCAAGCTCACACAGCCCAAACAATGCTTGAAAACCTTGAGTAGTGAATACATTATTTGAGACTAATAATGTACAAAAAAAACCTAAAAAATCACAGAATTGTAAAGACGAACACGGACACTAACACAAACAGAATTAAACAACTAGGCTTTTCAACAGAACCAGCTCCGGCATTCAAAGCAGATGAAGAAGATGATCGGATCATAATCCTAAACTTGCAGTCTCCAGATGATGGATCGCTCGTGGTGACGACCGAAAGGTTTGGAAACTTACAGGCAGTGTCCAGTTGATTATTTATCTGATAGTAACTGTTAAATGCATAGGAAATGTTTCCACGAATATCCAAATTTCCACATGAAGTTCCATATCCAAGACTGGTGCAGTCAGCATTTGCACAAGCATAGCTCACACTTAGTGCCACTTGTGGATCGTCAAGACTCGCCGATGGTGACATAACACACCATTTCTTGTCCAGATATTGTACACTGCTTGCTGCTACTAATCCATTCGAGCTTGTCGTGCCTAGACTGAGCTGATATTTAGGTGTTCCATCAAGGAAAAATAGCCCCCAATGGCGTTCAAAATTACCTGGCTGAATGCTCTTGGCATCTTCATCAACAAGGCTAAATAAGTAGGCATCTACAGGGCCAGGTCTCATTGGGGTGCCTGCATTGTTCTTGATATGGGACATAAACCCCTGGTTGAACCTTTGAGCATACTGTAAGTTTGCATTTCTGTCCCCATCTGTAGGCCAACCGATCTCTCCTACTATTATGGACAAGTTTCCAAATCCATTTTTCTGTAAGGCCCATACAAGGGTGTCATGGTTTGCATCAAATACGTTGTTGTAGATTTTTCCGTTGTCATTAATGGAACTTGAGTATCCATTGAAAAAGGCATAGTCAGCAGGGAAGTTGGCATCATTGTAGAGGCTTATGAAGGGATAGATATTGACTGTGAATGCAGCGCCGTTGTCACTCAAGAACTTGACGATTTCCACCATGAGATCCTTGGTGTCTGGTCGGAAGTCGCCATTAGAAGGCATATCCGAGCCACTGCTGTCATAGACATCGGCGTTGAGGGGAATAGTGACCTTAACCTGATTGCTCACACCAGCTTTTATGAGAGCTGACTGGACATTCTGAAGGGCAGGAAATATTGTTGGAAGAAAGGTTCCATTGTACGTTGACAACAATGGTTCATTTCCCACTGCAGCATACCTTGCAGAGAATGTATGAAATAGGTAAGATATAAATTAGACATAGATTGCGCATCTGATCAGAACTGGAAAACTAGTATGACAAAAACAGTAACAACTAACAATGAAGCAGAAAAACACCTTCTAGTTAAGAGAAGTCCTACTTTTGATTGTCAAGCATTTCAGAATACTCTTCTGAAAGACTTCTGAAAGAAGTTGGGAACTTTGCTGAAGTTTCAATACAAGCTTGTTTGCTAACATGTGATACAGATCTACTTTCACATGGAGATGCAAATGAACTGAACCACATTATCAGAAACGGTAGAAAAAAATTCACACTCAATGCCAAGGACAAATCAAAGAGGACTCTAGCTAGACGAAATGAACAAGGTTGTCGCTTTTCCAGATCATCTTTTGATCAAGAAGAGTGAATTAAATAGCAGCTGAAGAATTTGAATTTCCTAGAAGCAGTTTGGGCATATATTGGCCAGAGTACACCAAGAAGTGAATAGCTTCAAAATAACACCCTCTCTCTCTCTCTCTCTCTCTCTCTCTCTCTCTCTCTCTCTCTCTCTCTCCAAAACAAATATCAATACATAGATTCATTAACCACTTGTTTTAATCATTCACATGTTTGGAAAATAAACTTAAATCTGTAAATATGCACATAGCATAGATAAGGACGAGAGAAAGATGGGCTATTTACCTAATATCTACACCATTGGAGACATGTGAGGAGACATTCTTGGAAACCCAATTCTCAGCTGCTTGCACACTATTAGCCAAAGCATAGAGCATTTCATTGGGAATTCCGACCATTACCTGAATCCCAGACTTGCTCAGAGCATTCAATATCGAAGAATCGGCATCGAAAAGCTTAACCTTTTGAATCCCGTTGTCCTTCAACATCTTCACCACTGTTGCTGGTGGGAGAGGGTGTGTTAACTGAGTTCCCCAGTTCACTCCAATGCCAACCGCTAAACCCACAAGCAGATTGAAGAACAAGGCAACAGTAAGGCCTCTAAAGCCCACAGCTTTCAACAACCCCATAAAACCCTTCAGCAGAACACTTGCAGAGACTTGCTCTTGGAGCTTAAAAGAAGGAGGGTACGAGTTGAAAACTGGTTTTGAAGCAAAGAAGTGGCTTTAACAGATGGGTTTGATGCTAAAGTTGGATACTTTCAGCTGCTGAAGCTTGAAAATATCGACCCAAGTTCTAAACTTGGAAGAAACTATTCTTCTTTACTAGCCAATAAACAATTTTTTTTGTTTAAACAAGGGATCTGGAAAACAGAATCAAATATAAACTAAGCAAAACAGAGACTTGGGGAGCAGAAAGAACAAAATCAAAGACTGCACCGAAATTGAACTATAAGAATACAGAAGAAGAAAGCAAAGCACAAAGGCACAGACCCAGAAGAGGATTCAATGCTAAACAACTAATATTTGGGAATACAAGTTATTTACACAAAGCAGAAACAATGATTGATAGGAAGGAAGAGAATGATCAAACTGGTTTTCGCATAAAGTACCCAACATTTGCTACAAAATCCTCAAAAAAAAATTATGATTTCAATGAGTGATGTATAAATAAAATGCAAGATATTGCAAGTTATTGCAAGTTACAACACGACAGGGCTTGCTTTCTTACAAACAAAGAAAGAGGAAAAAGAAGACGAATAAGAATGTTTCTTTTTGTTTGGGTGTGGGATGAACATTGAACTTCATTGATTGGGCTATTATAAAAATGAATTATGAATAAAAGTGGTGATCGAGAAGAATAATTAAAGAAGTTTCTTGAATCTTTGCACCATAAAAAAAAGGAAGGGTCATATATCGGTGGGGATAATTTAGACTTCTCACTTTCATGACTGATTGTGTAAAGAAAAGGTTCAGTCGAGGTAAGTTTACCTTTGGTTACTAGTGGCTGATATCGCTATGTCTGTTTGTTCCTGTGAGTTCAGTACAGTGGCTGCCAGCCTGCCAGTATATCTAGCTTTCCGTTTAAGAAATTGTATTGTAGACAATGCTAGATGGTCCTAACTTTTTCTTTAACTTTATTTTCTTTTAACCTATACGCCATTTTCACTTTGAATTGTACAAAATCATGCTGCTATTTGAGAGCATTTCTGTGCATAGATGGCAGCCTAGCTTAAGTGAATTTTATCACTGGCATCCATCACGCACAAATGAGTCAAAAAAAAATCAAAGGGATCTCTTTTAAAATAAAAAGTCCTACATCATGCAAGTAAACCCCAGACCAAGGTTTTCTATTTATCTATTGATTATTTTACTAAAAACCATGAGTGACTACGTGGTTTGCCTTTTAAAGAAGTGAACAACTTTGTGGTCTAATTATATGTTTATTATCGCTTAGCCAAGCTAGAGGGAATGTGCTCCCCTACTTTATGCCAAATTTAAATATCCATCCCAACAATTTAGATTAATATTGCTTGTATTAAAAAAAAATTAGGTTTATTATCATTTCTAGTTGTATCCTTGTATGCACCATAAGACCATGCGTTTTGACCAACAATAGATTATGGCACCACACTTAAAAAATTGGCTTTGCCAATTATGGGATGCATTGTGCTGTTTTTTTCAGTGTTGAAGTATTGCATTTTGCATTTACCGCATCCCGCATTCATTCCCACGTTCGTAGTCGGTCGGTATACGTAACGTCCCAACCTAATTTGGCTGGCACTTTCTTTATTTTTACAGAAAATAAAACATTAAACTTAAAATGCAAAAATAAAAATAAAAATTCCAAATGAAAATTATGGAAGAGCCAAATATGAGAGAATAAATAAAATGATATTTTTTGTTTATTTTCTTAGATTTACTAAATAAGGGAAATGGATCATTTCCCATAATAAAAAAAATAAAAAGACATAAGAATTAATTTCTCATAAATTCTTTTCCGCAATCCAAATGCGTTCTAGTAAGCTGGGTGTTTTCGCCACCTCCCACCCATGTCACTACAGAAAACGAAAAAAAAAAGGGTACTATATGTGCCGATTAAGTTAGGAATTTGGCAAAGAAAAAAAAAATTATGTTATGTAACTTCTCTGTTATGTTTTTTTTTTTAAATGTATTATTTCAATTTATTTTATTAGATTAGGCCCAACCCACCGTATCAATTTTTTTACAAAAAGTTTGGCTCAATCCAACATTTCCAAATAGAAAAACGCTTACATTCAAATGCAGGTAATTTTCGATTCTTTCGGCCTGTTTCTTGCAATTTACCTGATTCTTCTTGTTATGTGCATGGGCCTCTAGATGGACTTTTGGTTTTGTTGATCCTTAGTTGATATACTGAGGTACTTATATATGGCTTATAGGTAATGTCTTATTTCTTAAATATTGGATTAGACTAACTAATTTGATTCAACGGTTAAGATATAGAGCCTTACATAAGAATTATTTATAAGGTTCTCACTATAGAATTCTTGTTGGTTGCTAATGCTTGACGCCACCACCCCTATTCTTGGTGCATAAGAGTATCATTTCCACACAACAATTGTCTAGTTTAGTGGCGAATTCAAGATCTGAAAGTTGGCTAGGCAAAACTTACAGACTAAACTCGACAGCACCGGTGAATTTCATTAATAAACATGAAAATATACGCCTAGTCACGAGGAAATAATGAGTCTTACCCTCAAATGATCCATTTTAGGTTCTATCAATTTTATAACAATTATCTCAAACATGCGTGGACCTAGAATGACTATGGATAGATCACCCCTATTTGTGTGGTTCGTTCTAGTGACAACATTCCTACTTTCATTATCGCTTATGGTCCTGGCCGGGCATCTCTGTAAATAAATAAATGCTTAACAAAACAAAAGCCACAAATTCTTTGTTCTCTTGGGGTTCAATTGTGATACGACATAATAAAAGATAATCTATAAATAATATGTAGAAAATATTTTAATCAAACATACCAACAAAAAATCAAACACATTCTCAATGGATTGTTTGGTATATTATATTTGTCAATTTATATGGTTTCTTCTTTGTTCATATATCTGTGTTATACTAAAACTAATTGCACATAAAAATTGAATTAAATCTATCTATGCAAAAATAAACCCAAACATATGCTTAATAGTTTTATGTCATACAATTTATCTCTCTTATCAATTAACCAGTCGGAATGTTGGAGACCTCAACTAAAAATAACCAAAACTGAACGAAGGTGTTACTTTTTGAGATATTTAGTCATATATCCATTCTTAGCACTAATAATATAAATAAACCCGACACCATTTAATTTCTACAAACAAACCAAAAAAATGACAGTTGGCCCTATTGAATTTAATTTTGATTATTAAATTACTTTGATGTCTTATTGAGTGTTTTGGATTTTTTTTATGAGGTTTTGGAGTTTCGTTTGTTTAAAAAAATTAATGGCAACTTTGTAATTTAAAAGAAGGTAAAAGTCTTTTTGTTATGTTGTAAATAGGCTTTGGGTGTATTTTTAAAGTCCATTTTATATAAGTTTAAAAAATAATAATAATAATTTGAGCTCCTATATTTGGTATAGTAGTGAATCCTCCTTAATTTTTAGGTGCAATTTACATAGTCTGGCCCCAAAAATTAAAAATAAAATTCTTGTACTTCTCAGTTGCAAGCAGTTAAGAATTTAACTTCAACATATTTGTGATATATATATGGCGTAAATTGGTTTGCTCAATGGACTTGTACTATTCATAAATCATATTGAGGTATTTGTTTTTTATAACTTGGCAATATCGTAGTTTCCTTGACATTCCTTTTATATTGAAGTTGTGATTCAAAGGACATCAGTGCAAATATGATGTGGAGTGTCACAACAACACTTGTCATATTGCGAGTTCAATTTTCCTGTGATCAAACTCTCTGTGCCACTTTGTGACTTTCTTATTCTTTTGACATGTGTTCGTTCATTTAACATAAAGTTAACACTATTAACTTCATCTCTTTGGTATGTGCCCAAATATTCACTATGAGCGACAAATTATCAAGCAAAAATTTTCCACAACAATAAAGTAGTAAATTTGCATGTGTATTTTTGTCCCGTCATCAACATCAATGAGCCCATCTTAAATTCACAAGATTTTCTTTGTTGTGTTTTTTTCATTGATCAAATCAGATTGTTGATACCACTGAGGTGACGCCCGTTTGCCTAGTTAATTTCCAACAACAGCACATCAATTGGTGACACCTATGGGCTCTGATCTATGGAACCCAGATGAAACCACCGTTATCCAACACCTGAAAGTTGTCCAACTCGCCATAGAAATCTTTGCCGAAACTGCAATTTGCGGACCGGCCGAGCTTCTACTCGAGTTGTCGAGGGCCAGCAATAAAGCCGCCATGCTTTGACGTACAAAACCCCGTTAGCCTTTTAACCACCTTACACTGGAAAATTGTTTTCCTTGTCCCTTCATCTTTCCTGCGCTCTCATATGAAAACTCAATTTCCTTATAAAAAAAAATCTGAAAACTCAGCTAGTTCTTAAAAAACAAACTTTTAATATAATTATATTAATTATTACTTTGATATAAATTAGAGACTTAACATAGTTAAATTTTCGTTAAGTGAAGACACATGTCAAAAGAATAAGAAGGTCACAAGACGGGCACAGAGAGTTTGGTCACAGGAAAATTAAACTCTCATATTGCAACCTAAGATCTTCGTGAGAAATTTGCCGGACAACTGCCATTAACTTTTTTTCTTCAAGATTAGAAAAGCCTTTTCTTTTAGCATAGCAAAAGAAATGGACGAGATAAGGTGAAAATGATTGATGAAAGGAATTAATTACTTGTTTATATTACTTAATTTACTCCAATACCTCATTCAACCAATGTGACTTTCAAAAAAAAAAACCTCATTTAACCAATTGAAATCAAAAGTGCAAAAACGCAAAATTTAAAATATATTGTCTTTAAAGTACTACAATTTACATGCACACCAAATCCTTTATAATTCATAATTCATGAATGAGATTCGCACTTATTTCGAACCATGTAATCTTTGTGAAGGCGTAAAATAACTTCATGACCTTAACAGTGGTGCATTTGACCAATTTTAGGATGAGTCTTGTGACAAATTTCCACAGACATGCTAATATTATTTATTTGTGACCACAAATTTAAGATGAGCTGGACCCATATTTTATGTTTTTTAGCAGCAAAGGTTCAATAGCTTCTTGACGCCGTAGCATAAGGGACTTCAAGTTAGTCGTGGATTGCAAAGGTTTGCAATTACATGTTGTTTCGGATTCTAGTTGGTCCATTACACTCATATGTCCCTCTCTGTCTAAAATTCCAAATGAGAATGCAATGTGAACGTATTGACAAATAAACAAAAAAATAATCACATTGAAACTAATTCCTGGATTTAGATTGACTATGACTGTCAAATGTAGGATGACGATAACACATTACCTATTCCTCCCATACCATAAGAGAGAATCTTATAAAACACTATCACGATTATTTGACTATACTGAACCACTTGCTACATTATCTGACCAACTGTTATCATTAATATATGAGTATAATCAACCAACTATAATCTAAAACAACATGTTTATATACAAATGTCTTACCGCAAGTAGAATATGAAACAACACGAATCAACAATTCAATCTTACTCGTTTGGTTCGCAGAAAAGATTTGATGGAAAATCATTTTTCATGTCTTTCGAAGGGGTGGGAAATGGAAGATTCATTTCCTATGTTTGATACTCCTGAGAAAATAACAACGAAATACCACTTTATTTCCTTTCACATGTTTTGTTTGTGTAGGAATGTAAAACAAAGTTTGTTTAATTTTTCAATTATACCTATATAAAATCAAATTTAAAAAATTGCATTTAATGCTATATTGTAATTCTAAATTATGAATGGAGACGAAATGGTCATGAAAAATGTGCATTTATTATTGGCTAATTTTCTCAAACTTTCCCATGAGGAGGAAAACAAAACCCAAGAGGGGAGGATGGCTTCACTTTCCCGCTACTTTCCCATATGTAAGACAACCATTTCATATGCCTGGACTTGCTAAACATGGGAAAGCAATTGATTTCCTATCCCCAAGCCTACTTTCCCATGAACCAAATGGGAGCATCTACAGACTCCCTAAAACACCTAATTAGACAAATTTTATGGAGGAATTTGAAAAAATACAACTTCAATCATGCTCCCTATCCACCTCCTAAAATAGGAAGACCTCTAGGAGCTCCTAAATCTAAGGAGATAGAAAGGACTCCTAGTGGCTTCCTATAATTTAATGCTCTTTTATTTGAATAGTATTTAAATTATTTATTTAATGCCAACTATTTTTTGTTGTTGCTTTTGTGTCAACACTTTATTGAAAAATATAAAAATATATTTATGAATTTTTTAATTAGGGAGTATGGTGGAGTTGAAATTTTATAGAGAGCTCCTAAAATAGCTTTCTAGTGTTTTTGGCGAATTTTTAACTAAAAAATAGATAGCATGATTGTGGACATTATAATCTCATAAAAAATTATTCAAAATTTACTATTTCAAGGTTTTTATCAGATATGGTCCCTAAAATTTTCAAAAGTCCTTATTTGAATCCTCAATTTTTCAAATCAATCAATGTGGTCATTAATCTTTTGGCCCATTGTCCATTTCTTTGCATTTCATCAACATCTTCATTGAAATTGGTCACATGACCAACATAAGGCATATTTTTGTAAAAATGCAACCTATCCACACATGACACATTGTAAGTCTCACGAATTTTGCTCGATAAGACTATTTACTCTCCTTAATAGACCCCAAATGTGAGCCTTGTTGAGCAAAAATGTGAGTTATATAACTAAAATGAGCTATATTTTTATGATAATGTATCTATAAAGTTGGTCACGCGATTACACGTGAACAATTTTACAAATTTTTTGTCAATGCGATAATATTGACCAAATTGTTGTGTAGACAAAAAAAATGAAAGACCACATTGATTGGCTTGAGAATTTGGTGACCAAAATGAGAAATTTTAACGAAGTTAAAAACCGTTTGTGATAAAAACCCTTTAACCATAACCAATAAACCCGTTTGTGATAGAAGCACACTGGTGTCAATAATATAACACTGAAATGGCAAAAAATCCAATTATATATAAATATCATCTATGTAAATTAAGCACGAAGCTGGCCCAAAAAAAGAAGATATAATAATAATCTGTAATTTTTGTTTTTCAAGGAAGTCGATGGAAAATAACTACCACCTAATAAATATTTAAGTAATATCTTACCAAAATTTATTTATTTATTGTTCGATCTAATTGTTATTTGTTATATACCAATTAACGTTAAAGATTCGTGCAGGCTTGTTATAGGTGCATTGCCCCGCTATAAATTAGTGTGAATATCTTAATTCCTTATAAAAGTATTTTGTAATTATACTATCGTTTATTAAAATAAAAAATAAAAGTTTTTTGTTATATCTATCTATATCTATATCTATATATATATAAAGCAAAAGGCAGAGAATGGTGAAACATTTAAAATACCAGAAAATGCCTTTGGTTAATGCAAACATTAAGAATTGAAATTATTAATTAAATGAGGATAATATGGTAAATTCACAATTTTTCGTATTAAAAAAAATTAAAATTAAAAGAAAATTCAGATAATGGATCCTATTTTTATGGAACACAAATCCATTATCTTTTTTAATTCTAAAATAAATTTAATTTTTTTTTAAAAAAACCTCTCGCATGCGCGGAAACGCGTGCAGAGAGGTTAGTATATATAAAGCAAAAGTCAGAGAATGGTGAAACATTCAAAATATCAGAAAATACTCTTAGTTAATCCAAACATTAATAATTAAAATTATTAATTAAATGAGGATAATATGGTAAATTCACTTTTTTCATATTAAAAAAATTAAAATTAAAAGAAAAATAAGATAATAAATTCTATTTTTATGGAACACAACTACCCATTATCTTTTTTAATTCTAAATTAAATTTAAAATTTTAAAAAATAAAAGCTTTCGCAGGTACAAAAGCGCGTGCAAAGACTAGTATTAAAATAAAAAATAAACATGTGAGTGAAAATAACATCATCATAATAAAATACTTGTACAGGTAATACCTTACCAAACAATCTAGTACCATAACAAAATGGTATCCTATTGTTATTTCTTAAATATTAAAATATACATAAATGAATTCTTTATAAAATTAATGAATCTGCTTATGAATCATTGATCATAAAGCAAATAAATAATGATGAATATTCCCACATACGTATATCCAAATGCAGAAGAATCTTGTCAAGATTGTTCAACATTTCACTACGTAGTCTGCAATTTGGACACCTTAAAGATTCACAAGAATAACAAATAATTAAAGTCCACATCTTCACGATATTTATAACCGTCCGATCGTCAACAATTGTGACCGGTTTCCTAATAAGATCGTTGCCCAGCTTATCAATCATCATCAATCAAACATTTCCAAAACTAATGAGCCGGGTCCCACAGGCCTACGAACCTGGGCCTACACACGGTCCAGATTCATCACGGTGTGTACAACCACAACTTTCCTTGCTTGAGATAACCAACGCGCCAAACCAGTAGTCTAACGAGAAGTTAACTCCCTCTCTCTCTCTCTCTCTCTCTCTCAGCTTGGCTGGGCTGGCACGCACCGGATAGAAAGGAGGGATTCCAGGATCCGGTTGACTTGTTTGTGTAGGATTAGGATCTTCCACATAAATACAAGACAAATACAAAGTCTCCCTTTTTACCGTCCGCCTATTGCTCTGCTCTTGCTCTCGGATTCTCAAAGACGGAGAATACTAAAGCGAAATCGGCCTACAGAGACAGATAAGGAGAGAGAGAGAGGAACACTTTTCTCTGTGAAATTGGTTCAGAAAATTATTCAATTTCCCCACCTCCCTTCTATCAGGTAATGTTTTGTTTTGTTTTTGTTGGGTTTTGGTTCAATTTTGATTTGGTTGAATTTTTGTTGTTGGGTTTTTCTCTTGTTGAATTTTGATTTTTTAACCCTTATTTTATTTTTTCCGTTTCAGGTTGGTAATCTTGTGATTGTGCGGCTATGGCTGTCACCGTGAAGCAGATGTCATTGACAGTGGCCTTTTTCGGTGTGCTCTCGTTCGTTTTAGGAGTGATTGCCGAAAACAAGAAGGTGATTTGCAATATACACTCCAAGTTTCTGTATGTATGCGATCATGTGGTTGCAAAATTTTAGCATGTTCAAGAGTTTGTTGGGTGAAATTGGTGTGAATTTTGTATCAGAAGAAGATTGATTGGTTTCATTTGAGTTTTGGGTCTTTTTTCGGACTTTTCCCTGTAAATTTTACTCAACTTGCAGTCTTGGAACTCATGCACCATAGCCATGATATTCTCTTTTGGTCTTTTGACAGGAGAATCATGTGCACAAATAAAAACACCCTGATTGAAATTGAAGGTTAAATAGTAACATTGAGTGTCCCCTGCGAATTTTTTTTGCTGTAGGCTGTAGGAATTATTTGTGTCTTCATGGTTGAAATTCAAGAGTGCAAGGAAAGAGTAGTTGTTTTCAGCTTTCTAATTCATATGTCCCAAATATTTCTTCCTCTGTGTCTGTGTTCTAGGCAACAGTTACTGCTGCCTTTAAGCTTGAAAAGAATTTTGGTGGGTAAATGAATTCTGATTAACAGTCAACGACCGAGTGATTCTGATTAATCCCAAAAAACAAAAAAGAACAAAAGAACAGTTCTTTAGATTATTTACCATAGGGTGGTGGAAATTATAGCAGAAAATGTATCCAGTCTTATTCATATATTTCTTTGATTTGATTCGAACTAGTTACATGTATTCTTGGCTACTAATTAGATTCTTTGTTTTCTGACCTCTTGACAGCCTGCATCTGGAACTCCAATTCCGGGGAAAGGTGTTGTGTTCTGCAAGTATCCTGCTGACCCATCAGTTGTCCTGGGATATCTGTCTTTTGCCTTCCTCCTGGTATCTACAGTGGCTGGGTTCTTGTCATTGTTTTACCCATATAAAGGAAAGGCCCTCCCACAGGCCGCTTTGTTCCGAAGCACTAGTTTTGTTGTATTCTTCAACATTTCTCTGTAAGTGTTCACAGTTGTGCATATATCTATATAAGCGTACTTAGATTTGAATAGTTCAAGGCTTATTATGTTGATGCATAATATGTATAAATTGTGCCTATAAGAAGATGTTGTTCTTGCTCGAACTCTCTAGTTATGGATCTTGCAGCCATTTAGAACATCATATAATTTAGAGTAGCTATTCAAGTTGGGCATCATGTCATATAATATTCCAAAAATGTATCATTCAAGGTTTTCTGCAAAATGCTGATCCACCTCTCTCTAATTGTGTTTCTTTGGTGGTGGTCACATTACACAGGCTTACAGCCGGATTAGCTGCAGCTCTGTTGCTATGGCCCACAATAACCGAGCAACTTCATCGATCACGAAATGTTCATCGTAATCTTGATACCGCTTGCCCAACTGCTAAGACTGGACTCCTAGGTGGCGGCGCTTTTGTATCCCTTGATGCATCACTGTTGTGGTTGGTTGCCCTTATGTTGGCTGACAATGCCCGAGAGGATTACTTCGAGGAGATTGAAGAGGATGTTAAGGGTGAGTACGGACAAGTTTCTGCAACTGATTATGATGGACGTGTGAATGTGAAAGGAAGTGCTTGAATTATGTTCCCTTCGCAAGAGGCACTTGGATGTCTCTTTGTTTCGTTCGGACGCTTCCATTTCATATATATGCTCATAAGCTTGTGTGTCAAGCAACTTTATGTAGTGAAAATGAATGTAGATGCTATTCGACATTGTTCAGTACTTTCTGTTTGTGGTTGTGGATTTGGCAAACTGAAGCATATGAATAGACTTTTTAATTTCGCCTCTTCAACTTTGCTTTCAGATTTTCTTTCTACTAGTTGCTAGTAATTTCATTAGGTGAACGCATTTTTAAACCTGGGTGGAGAAATCAGGCTAATGTAATCCCACCTGTTGACATGGCTGTCACCACCATCTCCATTTTCACCACCACAACCTTCATCATCGCCACCTTGACACACCAACCAACAACCACCGCGGTTGCCGCCTGCGCATCAGTACCCATTTACGCATTGAGACATCCATCAAGCTAAATTGTAAATTTCATATTTAATACCAACTATATTTAATAGGTTAACTAAAAAATAAACTTTATAAAATTTAAATTGTAAATCCATCTTTTAGAATAAATTTGTCATTATTTTGAATTGAAGTATACTCGACATTTTTTTATATTATTATACAAGATGCTCAACCATTTCTCAAGACTATATAACTAATTTTCCTTGCCCTTTTGGACTTTCTGATCCAAACGCAGTGTAACTACCACACCATTTGAAAAAATTATCGCATATTGTGACACTATGTGTGTACTTTATCATATCAAATTATGGGCTTGTTTAAGTATCAATAATGAAGAAAGTAAGGAATCAGAGAATTTAGGAATTGGAGAACTACTGAATCGGTATGGGAAGAATCATTCCCATTATGCTGTTTACTAAACATATGGAATTAGCAAATGAATGAGGTTGATTCCTATTGTTATTGTTTACTAATTTTCATGAATAAAATCCAAATTAATTTGATTATTAAAATGCCCTGGACATTTTCACCACAACACATATATAATTCTCAAATTGGCTAAGGAGACCAAGCTAATCCTGCAACAAACCAGTAAGGCGGTGCAAACATGAGGAATCAATATGCTGAACAAGATGAATAACAAGAGCCCAGTTCAATGATAATGTTAATAACACCTTTGTCCAGAGCCAATTTCAAACGAAAAAATAAACTCCAATAAATATATATGTTTCACCTACGTAACTAGTAAACAATCAAATAATAATAACCTGCATAATATTCATACATTAAATACATGGAACTTCTTGGAAATGAGTTTTTATTTTTTTTTAGGGTTTGAGCGTCTTGGAACTTCTTGGTGTGAGTTTTTATTTTTTTTAGGGTCTGGGGTGTTTTGGGATTATGGTAAAGTGGTAATGGTATTTTCGGAAGTTACTAAGAGAAAATAGGAATGGGAATCGTATCGACTACTCCCCCCTAGTTGATATGATACCTAGTTCTGAGGGGATGTGATTACTGATTTTGAGGTGGGGCCCACTTATTTTTTCATTCCTGATTACAAGTAAACGCAGGAGAAGTCGGGAATGGAAATCATTCACTTTCCTCCCATACCCATTACTAATACGTAAACATGCCCCATGTGTATATGCCTTTAGTTTCTATGTTAAGTTTTGGAGGGATATGTGTATATAATATTTGGTTGGTATTTGTAGGATTGATGAGTAGATAGATTGCATTGACAAATAATTAGCTGAATTTCATACGTGGTTCACTCAATTCGAGATGCGGTTCAAATTATTTGCTCGTGATTGCACATTTATGAACGATCGGGGTTTAGGATGGATAGCGGATGAATTTCCAGTTGCTGATGAGTGAATCAACTGAAAATTCATGGATTATCCACCCTCAACTTGATTGATCAGACTTGTGCAAACGCAAGCAAAATAAATTGAAGGGCATCTCAAGTTGAGTGAACCACTTATGAAATGCAGGTAATTATCTGTAATTACTTTTGAATCCTACAAATACCAACCAAATATCATATACACATATCCCTACAAACTTAACATAAAAACTAAAGGCAAATACACACATTTATATAAACATAAAAACCGAATGCATATACACATATTTCATATCTAAATTATCGTATCAATGTTGTGTATGCATAGCACTTAATTCTCAACTGAGAAGACAATGTGAACATACTGCCAAATAGACAAAAAAAAAAAGAAGAAAAAAAGATAATTACATTAAAACTAATATTCATGTATTTGGACCGACTGTGGTAGTCATAAGTTGATGATGATTCACACAACACCCTATTCCTCCCATACTAGAAAGGAGAATCTTGTAAAAACCCATTCGGCCTGGTTCTTAGGTTGGGCCTTTACTTCATGGGTTACCCAATTTTTTAAAACCCGTTAAACATTCGGTTAAACCCGGCTACCCAAAACCCTAGTCCTAAGCTCCGCAAGCAAACCCTATTTAGAGGCAGCATTCCATTTCCGTTGACATCAATCAAAACCCCCACCAAAACCCAAACCCTGCTCTGCTTGCACACTCTCATTCTCTCTCTCTCCTCTTTGGGCAAGTAAAGTTGTTCAGAGCAAAATGCCGCTTGGTGAAAGAGCAGGAGATAAGAGCGAATCTCGCTATTGTGGCGTGGAGACCCAGTTCAACGATGACATGCCTCATGTCCTCGCTTTCAATCTCTCCCATGGCTCCTTCGATTTCGTCGTGGCTCCTCTGGTCCGTACTTTTCTTTTTTTAATTTTTATTATTTACAATTATTTTTCTTGTTTCGTATTTCATTTGATTCTTCTGTTTATGCTTAGAAATGATCAATATTTTCGATGTCGTTTATTTTCGAACGACTGTATGGTGGCTAATTAGCCAGTCACATATCGGCTTTACAGCTGCTCTTTTGATGTGAATGGTCAGTAAGCTCACCTATAACAATGCTGCGCTAGTGGCTGTTGCTTGTGCAGCTGCTCGACTATGCAGCTTCACTCTACGTCCACTAACTACATTCACGTCAATTTGTGATTAAAATTACTGTAAATGCCGATGATTTACTTGTCAATTATTTGTGTGTTGCTTAGTTGTTTAGAAGACTATGCGTTGAATTTCATGTTACTTCATGGACATTTGTGCAATTTCTTTGCTCATGGTGGCTAATTAGCCAGTCACATACAGCCAGAGATGGCTTCTGTTTTGTGTGAATGGTCAGTAAGCTCACCGACAGTAAGGCTTTGTTGGTGGTCTTGAATGGTGAAGCGTAGCTCTGGTTTCACCTTTAGGCTGTAAACTACATTGTTAAATTTGTGATACCTTTGTAATTTTTCTCATCATTGGTGGGTATGAGGACTTTTCTTTGAGCCACAAAGGTACTATTTGTTTACTTCCATAGACAAACATGTTACATAAAATGAATATGTTGCTTGCCTCTCATGGTATAATGAGGCTCTTTCCACATGGGGAGAGTAAACTACCTTGTATGCTTCATAACTGTGTGTTAATGTTTATTGGATATAATTTGTCTTTTTCAATTATGTATTTTCCCCTGAAGATTATGTTAGAAAATAATGATATACATTCAACATGTAGGATTGTAATGTCTTCTTGAAGTCCTTTGAATTATTTGCTTGCCTTTTTGGTCATGAAAGCCTTTATCAAAAGCAGTACATGTTTGTATGCAGTTAATCTTTTGACTTGTGTTCAGCATCTTGATTGTATCACTAAGGTGTTTGTCTGTGTCTGTTTCTTCATTCCTTTTCCTGTTCCCTTTCTTTATCCTCTGATACACAACTTGGACAATGGATAGTGATTCTTGTTCAACCTGATGATGTAGATGGATCCTGCTTATCAACCAAGCTTAATGCAAAAAGAAAGTGGAGTATCTGGTGTTCTGCCATTTGCTGGGTCAGATTTGGTTTTGAGTCCTTCACAATGGAGCAGTCATGTTGTGGGTATGGACTTATGTAGACAAATTTGTTGTGTTACATTGTCTCCTCCATGGTCAGTCTGACCCATTTATTTTATTCTCAAAGTTTTTCTTTTATGTGTTAATATTGTTTGAAAGGCCTCCGAATCAATTAGGACTCTTATGTGGAACTTTGGTTTGATTTACTTGCTGGGTTGGATGTTTCTCAATTTTCAGTATAAGAATGTGCTTGAAATTCATTAATTGTTGTTGAAAGATGTCACTGGTAGTTGGTATCTTTTATGAAGTTATGCTTATTTGATTGTTTTCTAATTATTATTTTTTCTTATTGCAATGCAAGTGCATGGCTCTGTGATCATCATAATCTGCATCTCAAAGAAACTTTTCATTGGCAGTGTGGTTTCCGTTTTCAGATTGGAATTAGTAGTTATGGGTGATCTTTCAGCTGTATGAGTCTAGCTTTGTGGTTACTTTTATGTGGGATTCCTCTGCATCGGGATGGATAATGTCTTGGCTGTAAGCCAATAAGGTTGATGGTTAAGCTGGCTAAGTCTAGCTTTTCTGGTTACGTTTCTCTGCATTATGCCGTATGATTTCTTGGCTGAATAAGAATGGAGTTGTTTTAATAAGCTTACATTCTGTGTACTTTTCAACCGCATATCTTCTTGCATCCTAATACATTGACTGCTCACTGTGGTTTCTTGAATTTATTCAGGAAAAATTAGCTCATGGATTGACTTAGATTCAGAAGATGAGATCCTCCGGGTCGATTCTGAAATTACCTTGAAGCAAGAGATAGCATGGGCTTCTCATTTGTCCCTGCAGGTGGGTATAGTTTTATGTAAATATGGATATAGTGTTGCAAAATATTGGAATTGTTATTACAGGCCATGCTTAAAAATTTCCTGTGCTTTGCTACACCAAATTGATTCTGGATATTATTAACTGAATTTTGTTTTCTTGCTGGCCCTCTATTCTTATCTATTGTTGGGTGTAGGCATGCCTTCTTCCGGCTCCAAAGGGGAATTCCTGTGCTAATTATGCTAGGTGTGTCAATCAGATTTTACAAGGACTAAACAGTATGCAGGTACATTTGTCAATCCAAAACAGTTTACATCTTTCAACCTCTTTGTGTATTCTACTTTTGAAGCTGGGTTTTATTATTTCTTGTTATGCTCTGTTATAGTTGTGGCTGCGGATTCCATTGGTCAAGACAGACAACGATACGATGGATGTGGTGAACTCTAGTAATTTGGTGAGTGAAGTCCCTTCTGATTATGCTTAGATCTCCATCTCATCTTGAAGGAATGTTTAAGTTCTCAAAATAGATTTTCCATTTTGATGATTTTTTTTCCTTCTTTTGATGGAACCTCTTAGTTTCCAGCCACTGAGTTTGAACGTATATCATGACTCTTGGCCCATAAATGTTGCACTGTACATAGAAGTCCAACCTTTGTTGCATATGGCCCTTGTTGAACCACCAGAATGACAAGTCTTGTGCTAAATCTACCAGCAAATTGGGTGCTTTGTTGGAATCTGTGTAAATGCTTTGTTGTTAGATGTCTTGTAGCAAAGAGGGAGGTGAGGAGTGGAGAGTTGCCTCTTTTGTGTAGTTGTAGATTGAGTAGGGTAGTCAAACTTATACAGGGTGTAGACCTTCTGCATGAACTTGAGGTTTCCTTAATATGTATAACCTTTATTTATCTCCCCCTTTTTTGTTATTTTGATTATTATTTCACTTATGGTGGTATGATGATTGACATACCAGAGGATAAACCTCATTTTCCTTAATTTTTTTTTCCTCTTGCAGGATGATTCCTGGGAGATTTGGAATTCATTTCGTCTGCTATGTGAACATCACAGTCAATTGTCTGTTGCCCTTGATGTTTTGTAAGTTTAGCATTGACCATTCTTGTATAACTTGGCGGATTTATGATTTTTGTTTTCACTGTGCCTGAAGTAGCATACATATTTTTTAAATTTTGAGCGAACTTTCTTTTTCATCAGGAATTCACTACCTTCTGCAAACTCACTTGGACGTTGGTTTGGGGAGTCTGTTAGAGCAGCCATAATCAGTACTGATGTAATTATATGCTGATTGGTGTATTAAGGAAAGCTCAAGTTCATTACTGCTTATTTTCTTACAATGGTCTTGTTTATTTGCCAGTGCTTTTTAACAAATGCACGGGGTTATCCATGTCTGTCAAAGCGCCACCAAAAGCTAGTCAGTGGGTTTTTCAATCATTCTATACAGGTATTGATGAAGGAGTTATCAACAGTATTTTGTTCTGTTGAAGTTCCTTCTCCCATTTCCCTGCACTTGCAGTATAAGCAACCCCATACTTCATTTTGTTTTTTGTTTGTTCAAAATATTTTCTTGGACAGTGCTCCAAAGTTACTTAAAATCTCCAGCAAGTTCCACCCAATTATGGTTTCGTAGTTGCAAAATTTCTTCATAGACATCATTAGTTTTAGATCTTATGGTCAACTTCCTGCAATGTTTGCTAATCTTTGGAATGCGAAATTTATTTTCAGATAGTTCTATCTGGAGAACCAGTACACAGTCTCCCCAGGATAAATTCAGATTTAGCTGCCAATAATAATGATAATAATGTTGACGGTAAGACCTACCGTCAGTTTACAAGTGAATTGTCTTAAATACTGCTAGTAGATCATTGAAATAGTAATAATTTCGTTTGACAAGTATTTGAACTAGTTGAGTCAGAAAAGCTACGCCATTATATGAACATTGTTTCGTTTTCAAGTGCTTTTTATTGCTTGTCATGACTAGTTTCATATAAGTGCTTCTGAGTTCTGACTGGCTTTTAGAGTGCTACGCTTTGTTCTCTAAATTACTTTCTTTGATTCTGATCCTCAGGATCATATAGATCCAGATGCAAATATGAAGGAAACAATGAATGGAAAAAAAACATATGTTTATTCCACTAACACAGAACAAATATCAAGAAACAAGCTATATGATACCTAAGACTAGAAAAACACTTTCAGTTTAACACAATGAATTGTGATAAAGCATTCTTGACATTCAGGTGTCCAGAAACATCCCCTGAGGCCGTATTTGGATTATGTTGGTTATCTCTACCAAAGGATGGATCCCCTTCCTGAGCAAGAACGGTTTGAGGTCTGTCTGTCTGTCTGTCTGTCTCTCTCTGAATGTGTATCAGTTATTTGTTTTACATTTCTTGATCCTTTTAAGTTTCTTATGCCAGCTTGGTTACAGGGATTTCCTGCAGTCACCCTTACAGGTACAGTTTCTTTGCCTAGTGCTCTCTTGTATTATTATATTGGTACTAGTATTTTTCTTAAGTGTTCCTTTCCTATTTGTTGAAATATTGAATCCTACACACGTAGTGATTGCCCATCCTCTTATAAAACAATTTCAAGTTAGGCTAAATCTGCTATTCTTAATGCAGCCTCTCATGGATAATCTAGAGGCTCAAACCTATGAGACATTTGAAAAGGACACGATGAAATACATTCAGGTATGCCTGCCTTTGCAAATAAATGCATAAAAATCTTTTCAGATATTTTGATATCGTTATTTTCTTTGTGTGCCATCGTAGTGTGAAATAATTGGGGGAATGAAGTGCTTTATTTAATATGTAATTATTCTATCTACGTTTTGGAGGGGCCAGGGGTTCTTTGGAAAAGGAAGACATTGCAAACTAAATTACTTTTGTTACCTACTGGTTCAAATGTTTGCTAGAAGGTGTAGTTTCTTTTATTGCGTACAATTGTAAATTTTTTTTTTGGCACCTTTTCTAGTACCAAAGGGCAATTTGTAAAGCTTTACAGGACAGGGTTCCAGATGACAAGGCATCTTCAGTGACCACTGTAAGCTGCTCACTTGTAACTGTGCTTTATTAAGTTTGATGACAAAAGTTCTGAAGGTCATGACATGGCTTCATATTTGTTCTGGCAAGGTATTGATGGTTGTAGGAGCAGGACGTGGACCTCTTGTAAGGGCTTCATTGCAGGTGCCTTATCTATCTTATATATATTACTTTTGGACTAAATTGTTTATATCCAGACTGGATTTTACATGTAGCAGATCATTTTGATGCTCACTCTATATCTCCTTCTCATATGCAGGCAGCTGAAGAAACTGGGCGCAAGCTTAAAGTCTACGCTGTGGAAAAAAATCCAAATGCAGTCGTTACACTGCATGTGAGTTGCAAATTCTCTTTATTGTATTTCTTTCTGTGCTAAGTTGCAAAGTTGATATAGGTGTTTGTTTGAATTAGACTTCTCTCCCCCCCCTCCCCTTTTTCATGGTCTGCATTTTATATATTGACGTATCTGTGTTTGTTGGAGCAGAGCTTGGTTAAACTAGAGGGGTGGGAAAACATTGTTTCCATAATTTCAAGTGATATGCGTTACTGGGATGCTCCTGAGAAAGCTGACATTTTGGTATGCAAGTATTATCATGAATAATCATCTATTTGTTTTTGGGTTTTCTTAAAACCATTGCCTTCAATTGTGTAATAGGTGAGTGAATTATTGGGTTCATTTGGTGATAATGAGCTATCTCCTGAGTGCCTTGATGGAGCTCAGAGACTTTTGAAGGACGATGGAATCTCAATACCTTCATCGTACGTATACATTTATTTTGAAGTTTTACGTGAAAGGTGCCCCCCTCGGGACAGGATTTGTTCAAAAATCAGTATTGACATTTGGATATCTTGTGGGGAAACTGTCCAGATTTCTTATCTAAGTGCTCAGCATCAATAGTTTTCAATTTTCATTAGTGTTTCTCTCATAAAAGTTTGTATGCCTCTTTTCAGGTACACGAGTTTCATCCAACCGGTGACTGCTTCAAAGCTTTACAATGATGTATGCTTGTGTCTTTGTGCCCAAGATGTCCCAATACTATCTGTTTTGAGGATTCCTTAGCAACTTATTGTGGTTATGTTTCAGGTTAAGTCGCATAAAGATGTTGCACACTTTGAAACTGCTTATGTTGTTAAATTGCACAACATTGCAAGACTTGCTCCTCCTCAACCTGTGAGATTTTTTCACTCAGGCGCATTTGATGTTATTAACTTGTAAACAGTCTTAATTCATCAACTGTTTCACCACGACTTGATATATTGTTTTCAACTAAGATAGGTGTTCACGTTTATTCATCCAAATCGCTCAATTGACAAAAGCAATAACCGGTACACGAAGTTGCAGTTTGGAGTATCCAGTGATACTGGCTCGGCCATGATTCACGGTATGTGGTGGCATCATTTTTCTTTTGGTAAATAGGTATTCTTGAATGATTCAAGAATGTCATTAGGGTGTTTGCATTTAGTTAATGTGACTGAATTCTCCTCTGATTGTACTGCTGACTCTTGAATGATTATCATGTGCCATAATGTTGGAAATTTTAAAAATATGAATGGTTCATGTTAAAATCCGATCAATACTTATTGGGCCTCTTTTTTGGGTATCATTTGTCGATATGAAATGAATTTACCCTGGAAAACTCTCAAGAAATGTTAAACATCATTTATCGTTACGGAGGCAAAAATGAACAATAAAAAAAGTGCTTGAGGCATGCACATGTAATGATAGTATGCATGACAGGATGGGAAAAGTCGAGGAATGCAAATAGTCAAAATTTGTATATTGTAAAATCTTGCTGAACATTGTTGGAAGATATGGATTTTGTTTCGGGGTTGAGAAAGCATTAGTGGGTTGGTTATGCAATGCAATGATTTTGGTTTATTGCACCTGCCATGTTTAACAACCGCTACTTGAATTTGTTCTTTGAGCAGACTAAGATCTGAGTATTTATGCTGAGAAAAACACAGGCACACATTTAATTAAGACGTTTGTATTAGGAAATGTCTGATTTACCCTTTTCTCTACACCTTCAGGATTTGCTGGCTATTTTGATGCTGTTCTATACAAAGAAGTTCATCTTGGCATTGAACCGTCAACGTCAACACCGAACATGTTTAGCTGGTGTGGATCCCTACTATCCTTTTCTTGTGCGGTTGATGCTTGTCATCCTATGTTTGCTTTTTCTTTCCAATTGTTAAAATGTTTTTGTTTATTTTATATTTTCATGGTTATGCTACAAATGGTAAACACATGAAGCAAAGCATGGCTAAAACTTATTTGGTAGTTATATGGCTTACATTACATGCTGTTTATCATAGCTCAAACTTATGTGGTAGTTGTATGACTTACATGCTGTTTATCATCTAGATGAACCCAAAAATTATTGGTTTCTTGTATCTGTAAATCATTGCACTATTTGACCTGGTATGTTGTTGTACTCAGGTTTCCAATATTTTTCCCACTGAGGACACCCATTTCTCTACATCCTGGTTCTTCTCTTGAAGTACATTTTTGGCGTTGTTGCCGTCCTAGCAAGGTAACGATTAGTAAACCCTTAAAAGACAATCCTTTATTGTTTACAAAGAATGTATAAATCTCAAGGCCATTATGCATGGTCAGAATCTTGAGCATATAATTAGTGTGTTTTGTGCATCTGTTCCTGAGTTTGTAGTTTTTTTTTTATGAATAATGAGTCTTTGAATGAGCTCCTATGGAATGTGATGCAGGTTTGGTATGAATGGACTGTGACATCGCCCTCCAGTTCACCCATTCACAACACCAATGGACGTTCATATTGGGTCGGGCTGTAGCGTCGCTTGGTTTTATGTCTTGTTCGATACACATGAGGATTGAAAGTCTGGTATTCCGATGCGTAAAACGCAAGCAGAGTTGATTGTTTGATCCATCTTAGAGGCGACTAAGTTGAGTGTCTAATATGCCTATGCCCCACCTAAAATTCATGGTGGTGAATTAGTTTGGGTGCCCCATAGATTTGGGAAGAATTACACCCGGATACATGCAGTGCTTGTCCCTGATGTTTGTATTGAATATATAAGGCAATAGAAATGTATCTGTTGTTAGGATTTGAAATTTTGTTGTTCGACTCTATACAATAGTTGACGATATGAGTTATTGAAATCACTTGATTAGAGATAAAAGTGGATTAATTTGAGGGCGAGGAATGGATCATTGAGGGCATTCCTGGTCTTACAGTGCATTCATGCAGCAAGGTTCAGATTGAATGGACATAGAGGGAACGGGGTCTATACAACTGGAATTGAAAATGATATAATACAAATTTTTTTTGAAATATAAATATATACATAATTGTTCTTATTTATCATTTAAAATTTGCCCTCTCTCTAAGTCTAATTTTGGGCAATGGGGAAATAATCAGATAATTTAGGGCCATGTCCATGCAATTAGAAAATAATCAAATAGATTAGGGTCTTTGAGTTTCAGACTTTGGGTTATAAAACTCATCATTAACATTTTGTATAAAAATGCAAGTGAACAATAGAACATGTGAACGGAAATAATATTTATACATGTGACAAACTCCCAATTACTCGACCACAAACCCCCCCAATCCCTCCTTCCCCATCCCTCCCTATCTCCCTCTCTTTCTCTCTCTCACCCTATTTTTTTCTCTATCCAGAAAACTCCCAAGCCCAATGCCACTATACAACCCCCATCTCCACCCGAGATCCATCCCAACCCTAACCCCACCCAAGACCCATCCCCCAACAACTGCCCGAATTCCAACCCCAACCCCACCTCCACCAGAGACCCATCCCCAGCTCGTACCCATCTTTTTTTTTTTTCCTAATTTTTTTTCTTCATTTATAATATATATTTTTAATTTTAATTCACTTAGCGTCCACATCAACAATCTAATAAATTTTTTTCTACTAAACTTGACGGAATGACCAATAATGTCATTAAAAAAACATAAAAAATCAAAGACGATAATTTTACAAACCTAAGGCACAATTTGTGATAAAAAAAGCCTTTATAAATTCCAAAGCCTGTAAAGTTGGCCTCTTCTCGAAATTCCTTTCCAAACCTGAAAAGGTTTTAAAACAGAAAAAAATACAGAGGTTATAAATCTGTATTTTTCCTCTCTGCTTGTGATACGAAGAGAGAGCCAGGGAATTTCAACAAACACCGCCCTTAGCGAAATCCAGGTTCTGTTTGTTTCCCTGGAAATCAATTGCTTGCCCTTCTTCGTTTTGCGTTGGATTTGTATCCACCTGTTTTTGAATCTAGGGTTTCTGCGAGTTGATTTTAGTACCGATTGTGATTGAACAGTGATTTTGAAGAGCGAGATGTACAACGGAATAGGGTTACAAACTCCAAGGGGGTCTGGGACCAATGGTTACATACAGACTAACAAGTTCTTCATCAAATCGAGGACCGGAAAGGTCGCCGATTCTTCCAGAGGCTTTGACGACGACCAGGGCATGGGCGGCGTCATGAAGAAGGCCAACAGGGACATCCTCGAGCATGATCGCAAGCGCCAGATTCAGCTCAAGCTTGTGGTGCTCGAGGATAAGCTCATCGATCAGGGTTTTACGGATACTGAGATCGCGGAGAAGCTCGAGGAGGCTCGGAAGACTCTCGAAGCCGCAGCTGCTTCCGAGGAGCTCGGTGGATCCACCGCCGTTGTGATTTCCGATAAGAAGTAATTTCTCTCTTTTTTGGTTAAAGTATGAAATGTTGAGAATTGCTTGCATATATGAATAGTAATATCTTTAATTTTCTAATTATAGTAGTATATTTTGCATGTAGTTTGCTGCTCAATAGAATGTGATTAAAAGTTGGACATTGAAATTTGGTATTTTGAATTTTTTGATTAAATTTATATTTTGTCACTTAACCAGGGTTTCAGATACACAGACCCACCAAATTGCTGCCAGGAAGGAGAAGCAAATGGAAACATTAAGAGCTGCTCTTGGACTAGCTTCATCTGATTTAACAGAAAAAGATACTGATGAGGTTGATGATGGACTGAAAAGTAGTCGGAAGAATGGTCCAAATGATGATGGCAGGCCTCAGGAGAGAAGCGAGCATGCATTTTTGGACAGGGACTATTCGCGGAAGAAACATGGGGAGGAAAAGCAGAAAGCTGAAAAAGATGATAAGAAAAAGAGTGTGAAAGAATCTAGGCGGAACAAGAAGGAAGAAAGTAGGAAGAAAAGGCATAAGTATGATTCTTCTGATACCGATAACAGTGGTAGTCCTCCGAAAGCTGATAAAAAGAAGAAGCGCCGTGGAACTAGCAGCAGTGATGAAGATGATTCTGAAGTTGATGTTGGCAAGAAGCACAAGGTTGCAAAGAAGCACAATAAAAGAAGAAATGAAAACACCGATGATTCCGATTCTGCCACCAGTGATGATGATGCGAAGGACAGTTCAAGAAAGAAAGTTGATAAGTTCAAAAAACCTCATAGGAGGCATGATTCCGATGAAGATGATTCAGAAGTTGATGGTAGAAAGAAGCAGAAGGTTGTAAAGAAGCATAATAAGAGCAGAAAGAATGACACTGATGATTCTGATTCTGCTACCAGTGATGATGGTGCTGAGGGCAGATCCAGAAAGGAAGTTGAGAAATCCAAACAACCTCGTAGGAGGCATGATTCTGATGAAGATTCTGGTTCTGATAAAGACTTCTCGAAGAGTAGAGCTGAAAAGGAGAAACTACATGTGAAACCAAGCAGGCGGCATGATTCTGGGGATGAGTCTGATTCTGACAGCAGGATGGAAAGGAAAAAAAGTCAAGTTGAGAAGCAGAGGAATCAGCATGGTAGCCGAAAGGTGGAGCGAGATAATTTTGTCGTGGAGGATGACAACAAAGGCAACAATGTTAGAAGTGGAAAAAGCAGGAAAAATTATGATGTGGATGATGAATCTGACTATGAAAGGTCCAGAAAAAGTAGAGGTGCAATAACAGAAAAGAGTAGAGGAAGTGGCAGGATTGATACTGATGATGATGTGACTGTAGAACGTGAGGACAGAGTTCACAGCAAGGATAGTGAACCACAATGGGTTAGTAGGAGGGGTAATCAGGATTACGAAGAGCGTGGAGGAGGTAGAAGCCGCAGCAAGGATGATCAGGAGCATAAGGGTAGAAAGCACGGAAGGGATGAAGAGGATCATGGAATACGTGGAAGACACAACAAGGAGGAAGAAAATAGGGGAAGGAAGCATGGAAGAGACGAAGAGGATCATGAATATAGAAAGCACAGAGAAAATCACGAAGAGGAGCATGGAAACAGAAAGCTTGGGAAAATGGAGGAAGAACAGGGAAATAAGGATATTGACAGGGATCAAGTCATGGATTACAAGAGAGCAAAATATGATGATGCTAGATCAAATGAGAGGAGGAGGCACGAAAATGACAAACACAATGAAGAAGATCCTAAATATAGAAGGCGTGTAGAGGATGTGGAAGAGGAGCGTGGTAATAGAAGGCATGGAAAAATAGATGAAGAAAGGGGAAGTAAGGAGACACAGAGGGAGAAGAGGAGGCACGGAAATGACAAACATATTGAAGAGGATCGCAAATATAGAAGGCACGCAGAAGATATTGAAGAGGAGCGTGGAAATAGAAGGTATGGTAAAGTAGATGAAGAAAGGGGAAGTAAGGAGACTGAAAGGGTTAGGAGGAGGCATGAAAATGACAAACACAATGAAGATGATCGTATATATAGAAGGCATGGAGAGGATGTTGAAGAGGAGCGTGGAATTAGAAGGCATGGAAACATAGATGAAGAAGGGGGAAGTAAAGAGCCTGAGAGAGATAGGCACCTGGATTACAAGAGAGCAAGATCTGATGATTCTAGAAGGCATGGAAACATAGATGAAGAAGGGGGAAGTAAGGAGACAGAGAGAGATAGGCACCTGGATTACAAGAGAGCAAGATATGATGATTCTAGATCAAGTGAGAGAAGAAGATATGAAAATGACAAACATAATGATGGTCGTTCCAGGAATCGGGACTGATTTATGGTAAGATATACTTTTAAAAAAAAAAATTCTTTACATGCATTGTTTGTAAAATGCTTTTGAATTTTTTGTTATGTTGAGGTCACATACAAACATCAAGGTTGCATGCCTTTTAATAAATGTCACTGAGTGCATGTTATCAGCCATCCATTTTGTTATGTGTCATGGGTTCCCATGCTTTAGTTTCTATGTTTTTGGTTTATAAGAATTAAGGTGGTTGTAGCTGTCGTCTTCATGCAGCTTCTTTTCTGCAAAACACTAATTTCTGTAAAGAGAGGAATAAAGCTATCTGTTGAAAGCTGAAACATAGTGGTTTATATGCTTAGCAAAGTGTGGCATTAGAAGTGGCAGTTGGATATGTAGTGTCAAAATAGTCTCCTCTGAGTCGCTCTTTGTAACTCATCCATGCGCGTGCCCTTTGTTTTCTAAATCTGTTTTTTCATCGCAATATAACCTTCATTGTGGTTCTAACATAAAAATGTGACAGGTTTTATTGTGTCTGTCAGAGGAGCTTGCTGAACATAATCGACTGTCGAGATAACTGGTTGTGCCGGTTGTGCTGCTGGTGATGGAGGTGGCATATTAGTTTGACCAACCGTTGAGAGCTGAACTGGTTGTGCCGCCTGTGATGGAGTGCAATTTTAGTTTGGCCGAGTTTGTTGTATTGCATTTTGAGTTGTAATGTTTTCTTGGATCTGTATCAGATGATGCAACTTACCTGTAATACGGTTTTTAGGAACGCAGTTTGAGACTTAGTTTTTTTTGTTTGCCATCAGATCCAGCCCTGGAATGCTGTGATTTTATTTTGCTATTTTCACGAGTCTTTGGCATGCCTTCTTCCCTGCAGCCAAGGGAGTCTTTGAGGAAGCGATGAGAAACGCAATGCTTTTAATCTATTTATTTGTTGTTGGCCTATTTGTTTATTAGCAGCATGATGCAATGCATCCCCCAATGTGTCATGGCATTTGCCAATGAAGTCACGGATTTGGTTACAATTGTAATTTTTCTTCTTTGTAAGGTGACAATGATAAAACCATGAAAGCTAGGGATTGACAAATTTCCTTCTAACTTGAATGTCATAAATTGATGAACTAACAATGTTATTACATTACATCTTAAGATATACAGACGAAAATGACAACTAAAAATTTACATCTCCTCTTGATCGAGAATTTTAACACATTTTATATCCATCCGCAAAATTCTAGGACATCATCATAAGGATCAAGGATATTGTGGGGAGGTTTTAGTTTTAGACCTAAATTTAAGCTGCAAGTTAACAATTTCCTCCCCAAAAGAATGACCGCAACTTGAAATAATGTCGCCGGAAAGTAGAGTTGAATGTTCAGATTGATGCAGAAGGGATTACTTTTCGTCGTAGGCTGGAAACTACGACTCCCCATTCTGTCTTCTTTTGTTTTACTCATCTATCTCTGTTTGCAGAAATGGATGGAAGATCATCCAACTGCTTGCTTATCAACAACCCATTTGCTGTAATCTTGTAGTAGTTGCTGCAGAAGCAATGGCACCAGCCTATCCACTAAGGCTTGCATCATTCTGCATGTCATCACACTTGCACAGTTTGAATTCATCTCTGCCCAAAAACAATTATATAAAGTTCTAAAGAAACAAACAAAGCTTCAAGTACTTACAAATTTCCAGGACGCTCAACAGCTGATACTGGCATCATGGTGAAAGGGCGTGTATAAATCTGCACATAACATATGCTATTGAAATCCTATATTCCAGCTCAATTATGCAAGTAGAAACTAGAAACAGCTGCTAACGACAGGTGAAAATGGCATGTATTGGCTATTGCGTCGAAAGTGAAGGAGAAAGATAACAGAGAGTGAAGGATAATGCAAGCGAAATTTTAACAACCTCAAGAGTGAGGTTTAGCTTCACATCAACCTCCAAAAAAGATTCAGAGTCATTTGTGTCCCACGACATGTGATTTCTCATAAATGCTGTAAATAGAGACCATAAGATTAGAAGACGCTTGATATTCTTTTTCAAAGAAATACATGAAGAGCCTTGCAGCCAGGCCCTTAGAATAAAGGCTTTCAAAAATAAATGAGCATTTGATGACCTTACAAGTCTTTCTTCCTTCGAAAGTGTAAATTCGATATTCCCATGGACTAAAACTTACTCTTCTAAAAGTTACAAGACTCTCACCCAATCTTTATTCACCTGAAAAATGGCTGTTTTGGCGTTCCACGGCTTCTGAACCCTCAAACTGCAAATCAAATTTGTAAGAAGCCATCAAATGCATCCTCATTTTGCAATGTTACAAGTTCACTTTTATATGTAAGCATTTATGGGATTTGAAACTCACCCTGCAAGAAAGCATCTCAACTATACAATCTTCATTTGTTGGGGTCACTCTCAAGTCCAGCACAGGAGCAGCTTCAAAATTCAAAAGCTGAAGCTTTGGCAGGGTGCATCTGCACAGAAAAAGGGCATTGTTTTTTCCTATCTTAGACTCACTTTTGAAGTTTCAAGTGAACATGGAAGAAGTCAAGCACAAAAGGGTTCCAAGGGAATGACCTGTAAGTATCAGTATCAAGGGATTCAAAGCTTTTTAAGGCTCTGGTGTTAAGCATGGCTTCAATTCCTGATTGGTGGCTGAGAAACTCACTAATGTGAAAAGTCTTGCCACCAGAGCTATCATCATGATTTGGCAGCTTAATTCTTTCCTTCTTTGCAGCACACAAATTTGCTTTCTTTGCATTTGACTCTGAACTTAAGCTGGTTGCTTTAGTTACCTTTATCACTTCAATTTTCTTCCTGAAATATAAAAGCAAGGATTTCTTAACCACTGAATGATCACTGCTAACTTTTCTTCGATGGGTCAAGATAAAATTGCGAATTGCAATACAAAATTAGAAAAAAGAACCTGGGGTTGAAGATTGGCATATGAGAGGATGGGAATGAGGCACACCAATGTACTTGTTCATGCCATTTGATAGCCAGTGTCTTCATTATGCTGCAAAAAGATATTTTAGGAAGCAGAGCACATAAAGAAATTTAAATTATGAACTGTTGGAAAGGAAGAGAACAAAACCCATAGAAAATAAAATTGTCTGCAAGCCCTGTTTTATTATTTTCATATTTCTGTTTGGTTGGGGAGAATAGTGGGAACAGAGAGGGGAAGAAAATTCACCAGTTCTGGTTCTTTAAATTTCTGTTGGTTTTGTTCCTCCAAAAAAAGATTATTTTGGTTTTGAGTTGGAAGAGGATAGTGGTTATAATGTGTGGGTCGAATATTAAATGTTACTGAGAGTTGGAAGAGGATAGTTGGAGGGGATTCAGATTTGATTTGAGATAAGATATAGGATCGTGAAAAGAAAAGACATGACAACTCAGCAGTTCTCAATGTCTCTCAACCCACAACCACTGCAAAAATACAATTTTGCCCATGCCACCGTTATGACTATTATTTACCATTACCACTTCTTCCTTTTATTTAATTAATAAAAGTAATAGTCTAAACTATTATTTATTTTAGGCTTATTATCATAAAACGTCTTTAAGGTTTACGAAACTATCAGATTGCATCCTTAATGTTTTTTTTTTTTTTGTGTCACTCGTGGTCTTCAAGGTTAGTATGTGCGATTACAAATGGTCCCTGCTGTTAAGTTTCGTCAAAAACTCCGTTAGTGTGCTGACATGACATATATATATATACAGTCTCGATCTCTTAGACTACAGGAGTCCAAGAGATTTGTAGTTACTCACCGCTGGATGTAAATTCAACAGTTCACTCACTCTTGCACTCATTTTAAGAACTTTTTTTGAACCATTGGATTAACATCCAACGGTGGGTGACCACAATTTCTTGGACCCCTGTGGTCCAAGAGATCGGGGCTGTATATATATCACAAAACATCCCTATGGTTCATGCACCTATCACAAATGGTCTTTACGAATTTTTTTAATTTTTTAATTTAAAATTCATAAAATTTTGGTTTTCTTTTTAAAATTATTTATAAATGAAAATATTATTTATAGAAGGATTTTAATCTTGAGGACCATTTATGAACCCTAAACCCTTAGTTTTTTCATTTTTAAATTATTTTTTAAAAACTCCATTAGTTTGTCGATGTGGCATATATATGAAGCCCACATCTACAATATCACATGTATTTGAAATATTAATATATATATTTAAATAATTTTAAATTCATAAAATTTTAAAAAGAAAACCAAAATTTTATGAATTTTAAATTAAAAAATTTGGCAAGAACCATTTATGATAAGTGCATGAACCTCAGGGATGTTTTGTGCTATATATATATGCCACATCAACAAATTAACAGAGTTTTTGACGGAACCTAACGACATGGACCATTTGTGATAACACATACTAACCTTGAGGACCACGAATGACACACAAAAACATTAAGGATGCAATCTGATAGTTTCGTAAACCTTAGGGACGTTTTGTGATAATAAACCTTTATTCTATGCACATTAGTGAAAGATAAACAACTTTGCATCTTGATTTACAATAACTCAAGAGAAGATTTCTGGTAATTTATCAAAAGAAAAAAACAAAAGAGAAACGAGAAGATTTCTAATACATGGTCATTACACTTCTCTCATTACACTTCCAACACCAACCTCTAGCATATTTGCAAGGAAATAGTTCCTATCAAATGGATGAACACTCTAGGGTTTGAGATATTTCATATATGTGGAATATTACATTCCTCAAAAACAAAAAATGTTTATATAATCTAAACTCCCAACCTAAACAAAATGTGAATAAAAAATGGGGAAAACACCAGAGATGCAGATAAATATTGCTGTAGGAATGTCTTCAAAACCTAATTCATCAAAATAATTAAACTAAGCCTTCTGAATCACCCTCAGCTTAGCACTTCTGGAACGGCTATTCAGGCTCTCTTCCTTTTCAGATGGTGTAATTGGTCTCTTAGTGAGAATTGTTCCTCTCAAGCCTTGTACCATTTGTTTGATCCATGCTTCACTTTCATCAATGTCATTCCTGACCTTTCTCAAATCTTTGTTCCGCGCTTCTTCTTCATTCATATCAATATCCCCATCTCCATCTTTGACATTGATTATGTCCAGAAATGTTTGTTTCACAATTCTGTCTTCCAAACTATGGAAAGAGATGACCGCTAGCCTACCACCAGGTGCAAGGCAGTCAAAACAAGCATAAAGAGAATCCTCCAGAGTCTTCAGTTCATCGTTGACAGCTATCCTCAGAGCTTGAAAGACCCTTGTAGCTGTCTTAATCCAACCTTGCCTTCCTTCTGTTGCAATTGAATTCGATTTTAGTAATTGAAACTTTTTTTGCATAGCCATGACCAAAACACGCAAAGGTACTATAATCTTGACAGATATATACAATGCAAGGCCAAAGTAGAACCACAACAGAGCACAAGAGGATACCTACCTCGACTCAGAGGAGTCGCACTTTTTATAAGATCAACTAGATCACCAGTGGAATGCAATCCACCATTCAATCGGGCTTTAACAATTCTATTTTGAAGAGAGTACCAGTTACTTTCTTCCCCATACTCTCGCAGGATGCGCCCTACCTCAGTCTCTGGCCAAGAGTTTAAAATGTCTTCAGCTTTCAGACTTGCCTGTCATAGCCCTACTCCAATCAATTAAATGAAACAAACATTTAAAATGATGATGCAACCAGTAAAACATAGGAATCATGTATGTCATTCCGCCTAGAAACTTTTCATTCACCCTACAATATCACCTAGAACTTCAATGAAGCAGACAGACATTGTTGGCAGCGGGCATTAATTTCGAAAAGAAAATAGATAACTAAGCCTAGTTCCAGAAGTCGAGTCACAGGTTCATATAAATTATAACAAGGGGATCATAATTGGGGCCATTCAAATCTTTTCAACCCCACATGAGCCCATGATAGGCAATGTACAGCAGTCCATCCTCAACTGTCCTAAATATTAAATCCTCATGAAGGTCATGGCACATCCAATCCTCATACTTATGTAAAATATCGTCAAGGGCAACAATTTGCTGCATGTACATGCATGTGGCGTAACTGTAGCCTCACCATATGCTTCTGATGAGAAGTGATTATAGCCTAAACATCAGTATAATTGGCATCGCATTTGAGTTAATTCACGGACGCAAGCAACCCTGATGGACAAGTATAGAGAGAATGGTATTAAAGACTCCCTGATGGAGCCCATCTAAAGAAATAATTATCACCATAAATACTAGATTGACTCAATAAGATTACCAACAGTCTATAACAAAGTTCTACCAGCTGAAAGACTTCGTGTTGTGTGTGTGAGTTTAATATGCTATCGCCCCTTTCAATAGAAAAGGTCCTCAAAAAAAAAAAAAAAAAAAAAAAAAAAAAAAAAAAAAAAAAAAAAACAAGACTTCAAAATGGAGTAACCAGGCAGCCTACACTTACACACTCAAATTTTTTATATGCATAATTAGAGAACCAAAAAAAAAATAAAAAATTCCCAGTCTCCATTAGATATAAGAATGTCGAAACATCTGTTACCTGAGGATCCATTCGCATATCAAGAGGTCCATTAGCAAGCACACTGAACCCTCTTTCAGGATCGTTCACTTGCATTGATGACATTCCCAAGTCCATTAAAATCCCATCAATCCCAGTGTCAAGGAGTGTCTCATCCACATCGCAAAGCAGAGACTTAACATATCTGAAATTCTCCAGAAAGGTGGAAGCTTTGAGGGTCGAAGAAGTTGGGTTATGCAAAACAGAGTTGATCCGTGCTCGAGCCTTCTCAAGCGCCACAGGATCAACATCAAGTCCTACATACACTTCCATTTCTGGATGGCCTTCAATTATCTGCAAGTAATTAACAATAAATCCAAAAACCCAACTCACAAAAACTTCAAATGAAGAGAGATGAAGAGTGATTACTGACCGCAGAGGAATGCCCAGCAGCTCCAACCGTACAGTCGACGAAGTACCGGAGCTGTTTGGATGCCGAGAATACATCCAAAACTTCACCAAGCATGACTGGAATGTGGGCGGCAGTATCTCCATAACGTTTAATGGTTTCCAATTTGAACTCTCTATCAGAACGCGTTCTCCTCTTTTCTTTTATCACCACTCTCTGCTTCAGGTTCTCCTTCTCCTTCTTCTTCTTGCTTGTGGTGCTGCAGTTGCTGCTGATACTAGAGGCGGTTGTGAGGCTTCGCAGACGGAATGATAACGAGGAAAAAGAGAAGAGCTTTGAGGCTGAGGCTGATGTTGATGCTATTGCCATTTCTTCCAAATCTATAACCACACTGATGTGGTTTTGATTTTAATTTTTGTAGCCCTAAAGTGGGATGCTGGGTTGGCCCAAACACCAAACTCCACTACCCAAAAATCAAAAACCAAACTTCAAACCTTGAAGGGAAAATTTTACGAATTACACATGAAGTTTTAGGCCTTGTTGTACACCGCCGCTTGAAAAGAAAATTGAAGCAATGTGCTATTTATGAACAAGCGCATTAGTCATTTGATTTTAAATTTTGACATTTTGGAGTTGGAATTTGGATTGGGTTTATGGGAATGAATTTTCGCATTTTTGGATTTTGAGTTACATTTGAATATTTGCGAGTTAAGAGTTTGGATTGGGGTTAAGGGGATGAAGTTTGGCATTTTCGGGTTTTGAGTTTGGATTTTTAGTTAGAGTTTGGATTGAGGTTTCGTGTGTGAATTTGGGCTTTTGAGTTTAGAGTGTAGATTGGGGCTTCGGTTACGATTTTGACATTTTGTGTTTTGAGTTTGGATTATGGCATTTTGAAGTTAGTTATTGGATGAGGGTTTTGGGTATAAACTTTGGAGTTTTGAGTTTGGGTATGAATTTTGGCATTTTTTAGGTTTGTGAGTTTGGATCGTGTATGAATTTTGGCCTTTTGTGGTTTTAAATTTCGAGTTTATATTGGATTTTGGGGTAGGAATTTTGGAATTTAGATTGGAGTTTTGGATATGAATTTTTAGCATTTTGGGGTATTGAGTTTGGATTAGGGTTTTGATTTTGACGTTTTGAGGTTTAGAGTTTGGATTGGGGTTTCATGTAAGAATTTCAGTATTTTGGGGTTTTGATTTTGGATTAGGATTTCGTGTATGAATTTTCGTATTTTGGGTTTAGAGTGGGACTTCATGTATGAATTTTGATCTTTTGTAGTTTTGAGTTTTGATTGTGTTTTTGAGTATGAATCCTAAAGTTTAGTTCAGGGAATATTAAAGAATTCAAAGAACTGTCTTCTTATTGTAAGAAATCTAAATAATTGATGGAGTCCTCGGTTTAATCCAAAATATCTCACAACCAATATAGAACACGGGGGAAGGGTTGGGAGATACTCTCATTGAAATAACTAGTAGCAGAAATTTTGCATTTGCATTAATGTGATGATTGAAAATAAGCAAAGCTTTGCTTATTGCAGATAAAAGTTGGAAAGTCTATCACAGTTTGATTAGGACTAAGCTAATCTTTGGTATGTCAACTGTCAAACCGCCAAAAGCAGTTAACAGAGAGAGATAGGTGGCGGCCTAGCTACTTTCATCCCCTAACCATTTGTCATCTCCATTAATATTACAAAATTATTATTAACATTATTAAATAAATTATACGAGGATGATGGAAATATATGGTCTGCCTGAGCTGTTAGCGTGTTGCCTGTGTCTCTGCCGCTCATAAACCATTTTCTTCTTTTTGACTGACTGCTTTAGTTTTAAATTCATCACTCTTTATAATCCCATTGCTTTCTTTATTTATTTCACCTTTTTTATTCTATGTCCACTGCTTGTTGCTTTAATCATGAAAACAAACTAGGTCCACATTCTCTCTCTCTCTCTCTCTCTCTCTCTCTCTCTCTCTCTCTCTCCCCTTCCTTTTTAAAGTTGATCATTTAGGTCCAAAAAACAGGCTTGGTTGTAGTTGGTATTGGTGCAAGTAAGTGGTGATGTCGACAACAATGGATAAGCAAGTAGAAGCAAACCCATCATCATCATCATCACCATCACCATCACCATCATCATCTCCAGGAAGAGGAAGAGAAGAAGGACTAAAGAGAGAAGAAGAAGATCATGAAGGTGAAGGAGGAGGAGGAGCGGCTCTTCATTTTGAGGACAGAGCAAGAGCAGCCCAATATCCCACTTTCATAGGGAAGCATAAACTGGCAGCTTCTATATCCCATCTCCATAACCAAATCGACATCATCCAGGTCGGTCTTTCATTTCATTCTTCTTGTGTATTCTGTAATTGCTAGAAAAACCAATAATTTATCATTAAAAACAAAAGTTATGACTTGTGATGCAGAAAGAGCTGACCCAACTAGAGACAGTAGGTGAATCCTCCATTGTCTGCAAAGAGTAAGCAAAATCCAATGTTAATCTGTTTTATCAAACTTCAATCCAACCCAACATCACTTTTTTTCTTTTTTTTCTTTTAATTTTTAATTTTATAAATGTTTATGGTGAATCTCATACAGGCTCATTGCCAGCGTTGAATCCAGTTCTGATCCCCTGCTTCCATCGTAAGAGATAATTATAATTCCCACCAACCATGTCCCTTCTTTCTTTGTTGTTGTTTAAGAGGACTTTTCTTTTCTATCTTAATCTTGACTGGGATGGGATATTTTTGTACACACAGGACTAAAGGTCCAGCTGATGTAGGGTGGGATAGGTGGTTCAGAGGAGCCCACAACTCAAGAAGTCACAATCGCTGGATCTAAAAACTTGTTCACTTTCTTCAAAATCAGTGTTTTCTTTCTTTTATGCATTATCTTCAGGCAGGGGAAAATAGGAGGTTCTGTTTTTGGTGCACTTTCTTTGACCATGATTTGAATAACTTATTGGGAAGAACATGATTGGCATACAGACAAGCAAACATAAAAAATTACACGAAAGAAAATTCATTTGGTATATGCCCCTTTGAGCATCTGTTATATTATCATACTATCTTTTTCGATTTGGTTTTTTATTTTTATTTTTATTTTTGGTCTCAACATTCTTTTTGCTTGTTAAAGAGGCCTTAGTAATTAGAAATTTTATTCCAATTATTTTTCTTATTGCCGCAATCGAAGATTAAGAACGAGTGCAGAGGAAATAACACATAAAACTCGCTTTATTAACACTTTATAAAACTTACTTGTACAATGACTAGCCGCAGAAGCTATTAGCTATGAGAGAAAACATCACACTCCATCAATTTTGACAAATCTACATTCAAGACAACACATGCCATGATACTTGAACATTGTTCGGCATATATAACAGGCACGGTAACATCCTTACGAACAGAAAAATGACCACCTGGTTAGAACCAAAACATTTGACCAGGACACGGCACACATCACATTTCCTTTTCCGATGTGCGAGCGAGCATGGCAGCATATGGCAAAATGTCTTCAAAGGCAAGGGGCAGGGTAACCTACATTACACACGGGACCAGCCTTCAGGAAGCCCACAGTTACTAGGTTCAACTGCTTCTGGAACAAAAAGAAGAGTGAGAAGGGTCAAAATAAAAAATGATTTCCCAAACAAATCCTGAAAATCAGCGGCAGCATTTATCCATTTTTAATTGAAGTAAAATTAAAATGGAAAAAAAAACTCATAAAACATAATTTACCTAAATAGGGGAAAAGGAATCAGAGGAGAAAGAATGTACAAGATAAGGTTAAGAAGTGGAGAAAAAAAGAAAGAAAAGGAAAAGGTAACACAGAAGATTCAGCAAGCCAGTTTATGGAACAAAAAGAAAGTAGTTGGATAGTACAATTGCAACTAACCTCAAAAATGCAGGTCTTCAGAATGCAGGTTGAAGTTTAAAAATATTCAAGTCACCTCCCCTCTATCAATATCTACAAAAACATGCATACTACATTCAAATATTAAATAGCAAAAGCAAGCATCTTATACAACTTGCGATGAAACATTTGCTGTCAAAAGCGTCCCACGAAACCCCTCTTCAGTGTGTTGCACATCCATTTTCTGGTCAGATAGCTCATCTGTATAAAAAAAAATTAAAATGCATGTTATGGTTATTGAAATTGGCCAATGCATTACAATCAGACCAACTACAAACATTTCCTAAGCACCATATTTTAAAAAATGTCCAAATAACTAACAACATGAAATTACCAGCAATATCTCGGTTCTCATGGATTTCTGAATCGTTCACCCAAAGCTTATCCCCAGGGAATATATTCACGTCCGCAAGAGTAGCAACTTCATCATCAATTATCCGAGTACCTTTGTGAAGTACCTGGTTTTCCTTAACAACCTGCATAATGTAAAACAGTAATCAGATGCCAACAGGAACAAAACAATTTTAACTCATAGTTAATTTATATATTCAAAACACCAGGGGCACAACACGAGAGTGCCACCTTAAAAGGACAAGTTGTGAAATGAAACCAGAATACTTTCAATCTTGGAAAGATGGATGTGTAAACCAACAGAAAGTGCACATAGCACTTGTGTTTGTGTATGTGTGCATTAGTGTGTATGTTCACTTGTATGTGTTAGCTTCAAGTAGCATACCCCAAAAGATTCCCATATCATCATTTTTAACTGGTATACGGTTGTGGAACCAGAGACTTTCAAGCTTATCTGATCCCCAGTCTTTGTCTTCCGAGAGCGCTTGGAAACTCGGCGATCTGGATCAAAATTTGTTTCAGATGGTTTTAGAATGGATTTTGGAGCTTCCTTGCCATGTATAAAGTACACATATATGTCCTCATTGCAATAGTCAAGCTTCCGCATTAGTTCCCTGCTTTCTCTTTCTCCAATGCAATCCTCACATATCTAGGAAAATTGAGACACCTAATCAGAAGAACAACTTTAAAAATGCTCCTTGTAACTTGCAAATTTTGATGTAACCCACACTCAAAATTTGTAAAATTTGTAGATTTTTTTTGTGAACAATCTAGCAAATGTTGCTGGCACTTAAATTCTGCATAATAACAAAATTGATTCCTAAAAGAGAGACGGGGAGAGACAGAGAGAACTAATTCCACAAGGCAACTTAAGCTACTACTTTCCATAAGTTAACTCGAGTAACCAATTATCCTACCAGAAGACAACAGATCCGAAGATTCCAGAGATTGGAGCTCCTAATGTAGACAAATTCTACTTAAAAAACAAACAAGAAAAACAAGTTTCCTCCGCTATGCATGACAAGAAAAGAGAAGGAAAAAAAAAAAAAAAGGTAAGCCTTTACCTCAGGACAAGTCCTAATCACGAGTTGTCTAGACTCAACTTCACCATTTACTGGATTTGGGGTACTTAGATCCTCCTCACACATTGGCATCTCTTCGCAGGACCCTGCCAAATTATTTCCTTCAGTTTTACTTAACTCAATTTCAGCAGATATGCTCTTCTCCTGTACACCACCCCATTCCTCACAAAAGGATTTCCAGTCACTCTCAGGAATGATTATTAACCCATCCACCTAGAATCCACAGAGAAAAAAGAAGAAGCAAGAATTCCAACATTAGAGCATTCACACAAGATTAATCAACAAAAATAGCTGCAAGTTTACCATTCAAAATGGCCTGGCATCTCTCTCTCTCTCTCAAACACACACACACACACACACATATTCACAAACACATTTATTCACACTTACAGGGGGAGACTTCTGGGAAATTAAACCACGTTTAGAGACCAGATCAACAGGCCTTTCTAGAAGTCGTGAATGCTGAAAGAAAGCAAGAGGAAAGTTAAAATAATTTCATAACACTAATAACAGAATAAAAAGAAGGCAGATTGAACACGGACCATAATAGTTCTCAAATGCGCAAAAAAACTTTTAGTTCAAATAATCAGTCCATAACTTGATGCCAGGATTCCTCAACTTGTTGAATTGGGACCAATGGTAAGTTTGTCTGACTTATGAGTATGGTTAAAGTAAAAAACATGCATATCGCCATTTATGGTCTACCAGAGGTGCTGGATATTCAACAGAATCACTGCCCAGAAAAGTTGCAAGTTACCTTTTCACACTTCAGCAAATCCATGATGCCCTCTAATGTTTCAGGTTTCTCCACTGAGGAAACATTCTTGCCACTTGCAGTAATGTAGTTTTTCCACTTCAAAAGCCAAGAAGAGGGTATCAAGTAATACTTGCAATCCAGAGAAAGTGGCACAGTTTTCCCTGTAAGTAATTTCTCATGAGTCTGGCGCTGTTTGAGCCTCACCACTCTGCAGCACAAATACTGGTTAACGCAATTACACATGCTTATCAGTCTGCTAGGAGTAAAAGTTTAAATTACCTCAAAGAATCCTCCATGCATGCTACTTCAGATAGTTCATCACTGCATTGGGAACACTGTGCAGAGTCTAAAGGAAACGTTGAACAACCCAACTGATCATCAGGCTTTACTGCAAAAGCATCTTCATAAAGGAAGAGCCAGAGATTCTCGGGAACAAGCAATCTCTTAGCACCAGTGGCTTGGTCAGGCATAAGTTGCCCATGAGGACACCTAATTGAAGCTGTTGGTCCCGCATCAGCTTCTGATGGAGCATCAAGAATTTTTCTTTTAAGCCACTGTTGTAACCTACAAATAGAAACTAACTAGAATTACTATAGAAAAAGAAAATATGATGCAGCAGAAGATTGAAGAGGTCTGAAGGAAGAATAAAAAGCAACAGAATAGTTTGCAGCCATACCATGCTTTAGAAACAAAATATTCTCCATCTGAACACCTCCCGGCTAGTGCATCCTCAGCAACTTGCTTCATGAGTATTCTCCTATCCCTATAGCTGTCAGCACACACTACATTTCGAGCCCCCTCAGTAAGGCAAACCATGCAGTAGGCATCAGAGGCCAGTATTGGGCTCCCTTTATACTGAAATTACCAACATTCGGTTAAAAAGGAAGTAAAACACATAGTGCAACAGAAGTAAAACACAGACATGGAAAAGATAAAACAAGCAAACAGAACATTTGACAGCATCAACACATAAGAAACCAGAAAAAGACATCAGGTTCATCACATAGAGCATCATGATGCAATTTTCGGCTGTATGTAACCACAGTTCACACAGTATTAGGTGAGTCCAAAATACTCAAGCAAATACCTTAGAGAACAACTTGGTCCATGCTTTAGCTGACAACCGCTTTATGGAGCCAACCTTTGACGCTGGAACTTTTTCATGTGAACATAGGATGGATGTGTTGTCAAGAACACTGCAAGTGATTACTGTGTAAGCCCACAAAAATATGCAAAACAGAGACCCTGACACTGTATTTCCAGCAGAAAGAAAGTTAAGAACTAGAAATATAAACAAAGACAGAAAGAATGTCCTTACGGTGAAATCATGTTATCAGCCCACTGACGGAGCCAGTCTGTTGAAATCCAGAAAAAGGATTCCTCCAAAGATCGAACAGGCGCTTCAGACAAAATTGAACGCACTTCCTGTCTACGCTCTGTGATATGATTCATCTCTTCTTCTTTTTTAAATTTGTATTTTTGGCAAGCATCAAGATATGATGCATTAAAGTTTTTAATCTCTTCACAAAGATGAGATGGAAGAGAACTACAAACAATATCACCTTCTATCTTCCTATCAATGGCATTACACTCTACAGGCACTTTCTCATCATCCTTTCGGCAACGCCTGAGATTATACATCAGCATATATGCATCACTAGATGAAAACGTCTCCACATGACCAGAAATAGATTCCGTAGGTTGTTGGTGACTGACATCCACATTATCACCATTCGAAACAGCATTAATTTGTCCCGTGCAAGATGGATGAACTGATTCAGGTTTAACATGAACAGGCTTGGTATTGGAACCTGAAGTGCCTTCTCCAAATGGGTGAGGACCTAAATTTGAAACATGCTCATCATCAAATTCCCACCATTGTCCTGTCTTCTCATCCTTGATATGCGCTACATAGTGGCCACTGTTAACTGCAGTCCCCTTGTGAATCAGCACGGCTGACAAATCATATATTGATTCAAGCTGAGAAGGCTCAAATAGCCTCTGCCTCATATCAAGTACTTCAGGAAAAACAAATGCAGAAGTAATTTTCTTCTTTGTTGTCGTCTACTGACACAAATCAATAGAGAAGAAAATATTAAAATAACTATTAACCACAACTTCTATAACTAACCATATAACCAACAAGTGTACAACCTCTAATCTGCATCAATATCAAACATGTGTATTACATAAAACATAGCTTAGACTGCTTTTCTGTGCTCATCAACAAGTTAAATGGAAACTCTACATTCTCAAGAATATCATAACTACCTTTGGAAGGAAAACACAACGCTTAAGCTGAAAATTCAGAACATCAGGCAATGTCCGCAACTTGATGCTTCGGGTAGCATCAACTCTTGTTTTACACGACTCACAAAAATATTGATTCTCTCCATGAAGCTCTTCAACACTAAGATAATCATCTAAACTCTCATCCAAACTTTTCAAACCCTTCACATTCAACTCCAGCTCATAGAAATCCTCCATGTTGGAAGAAGCTTCAGAGTCTTTTCCACATTGTGAGCACCTGCATACATGCAAGGATAAAATAATAGCCATGTGAGATCAGCTGAAGGAATAACCGTAGACTCACCTTTATATGAAAAAGCAAATGTACTCAAAAATTTGCTGCTGGGGCACAAACATAATGATACAAATAACCCAAATGAAAAAAAAAAGCAGCAAAGCTAAAAACTTCAAAAGTTACAAATGAACGGAAATATTAAACAAACTTCAGAAGTATATCTAATGCCACACCAGTCACTATGAGGAACAAGAACTTTATAAGTCCATCTAGAAAAATATGAACATTACAAATCTCATTCACAATTCTTTTACCAAAAAAAAAAGGAATAAATAGTTTTCTAATGGAGGGGAAGTATTTACTTGTTTTTTAAAGGGCTAACATCAACAAGAAAATGGCAAGCACGCATTAAGAAAACAACCGCTAATCAGTCAATAATTATTTGACAATTTTCATTTACACTGTTATTGGCTCCCTTGTGTATCACTTTGATTGGTATCTTGATCCCATTAAATTTTTTAAAGACAGGTTGGATAATTTACATCATTCTATGAACTCAGTCACTACCTATCCAAACGAAATAAGAAGACACCACAATGTTTGTGTGACATTTTAAACAATTGACAAACATCAATTGGTAATCCCCATAATGCAAAAAGAACATAAAAATAACACAGAGAAAGGCCTTATCTGAAAGAAGTATAATTCTACTCCAATCAGATTTGGTTTTACCTGGTAACGTGGGATACACTTCCACGAAAAAGATCTTGAACAATAGATTTTGCCTTTGTAACTTTAGAGGTGCTCAGACAACGTTCAAGTAAAGAAAGAAGTAACGTTAGAAACTCATGACTGTCCTGTTGAACTCCATTATCTAACTCCAGCGTTTTTACAAATGGAGATGAGTCTATGAAAGCCATTTTACTAGCATGCAACTGTGCAAAAAGCCGAGAAAGTTGATTCAACACTGGCTGCCGTTCCAAAACCTCAGGTTCAACCAAGAAAATACCTTCACGGAAGGATTTATTCATGTACAAACATTGGAGTATGCTGTTAGCATAGCATGTTGCACCAAGATTTGTGAGGCCTGCAGGAGAATCAGCAGAAGGACGAAGATCCTGAGAAGGGTCTGGGCCAAGATTTTGCATAATCTCTGATGTCTTCTGCCATAGGCCAGATTTCCGACTTCCATTAGGAGGTGGAATTAGTCCACAAAAGCAATTTGGGTTATCTTTAGTATTCACACGGCAACCTTGACAAACTGGCTTTGAAATTTTATATAGCGTATTTATATCCTCATTTGTTACTTCACCTGTTGCATGTATTTTCCTACACAATACCAACCATAATGTGAGCCAACACATAACAAAGGTGCACATCAAGCAACAGAAATAACTTCTTTAACATAAACCAAAAAAACTTTCTACCTCAATATTTCAGAAGTGGTGTCAACATTATCCCCTTGTCTATTTCTTTTATTTTTACTGCGTGTACTTGGTCGGCTCATTTTAACCACCGACCAACCCTGCAATGGACATGAATGCAAAACATGAATTCTTCAAAATTTTACAATGAATATGTGCACAGAGAGAGAGAGAGATATATATATATATATAATCTAGAATTACAGTCACAAACTATACTCTCTAAAATCATTTTACAATGATCTTTTTTGCAATAGGATGTAGTCAAAGTGTACAAGCAGTTTATATACTAGCCCAATGCGTTCCATATCACTACTGTGGGATATTGGGTTTAAAGGTATTAGAAAACTAATTTTTAAGTTTTAATGGCTTCATGTCTATTTATTTTTATAATTTTCGGAATCTTTGGAGAAATACAGTTTTTGATACTCTCAGATAAAGCATGTCCTTGTACCTTGTTTGTCACAACACAACCGAAAGCTTGCATTCTGATAAAATTCAGATGCGAAGACTTCCATCATGCATTCTCAAAGCTAGTCACGAATACATAATAAGCAAATGAAAATAAAATGATCTTCAAGCAGCAGTTTCCAGAAATAAAAAGGAACAAACAAAAAGAAATTAACAGAAAGAAAAAACAAAAAAAAACCCTAGAAACTACAAGAACGACAAAAACAACCTGATCGAAACCAACAATAAAAAAAAGTAATCAAATCACAGTATCCAAGCATGTTAAAGCAAAAGAAAATTAGAGAAACAAAAACATATGATCAAAAGAGAAATAGCTCAAGAGGTACCTGGTTCTGAGGTTTGAGGAGCAGAGGAGGAACAGGAAGCTGGACCTTTGGAGCTGAAGCTTGGAGGAAGATGAAAGAGACGAGCTTTTGGTGTGAAATTGAGGAATAAAAATAAAAATATATGATTTTGGGGTTTTTTTTAGGTCAGCGTGCGAGGAATGGCTTCGATTTTGGTAACACAAAACTTGGTCTTGTTTGTTTTTTTCCTAATTTATTTTTATAAAATAAATAAAAATAAAAATGGGGACCGCGCCGCCTTGCGACATCATTTAT